>NC_056559.1:19622291-19831594 GCF_013358625.1 Macadamia integrifolia
ACGACGTAGACTGCTCGTGCGAGAGCTGTGCTGCGGGACAGCAGTTATGAGGCCGAGCTGAGCTCCACCTTGGAGGCCGTGCTGAGCTCCACTTCTGAGGCCGAGCTGAGCTCTTCTATGTGATGCCGAGCTGGGCACAACCCTTGATGCCGAGCTGAGCTCCAGCCTTGATACCGAGCCGAGCTGTGTACTCTGATGATTTTGATGATTTCCTGTATATACTTGATATTTGAATTTTATTCTTTTTGTGTATATATCATGCCTTCGGGCCCAAATGTATATAATTATTGTATCACCATTCGGGTATCAAGTATATGGGATTTATTCATAGGTAAAACTTAGTCTTCCGCTGATCTGATGAACTTATGTTAGTGTGTGTATGCTGTGGTGGAATACAGTATCTGATGATCCTGGCAGGTTTGGGTTAACCGGTGTTAACTTGGTCACCGCTCCGGTTCGGGGTGAACGGGGTGTGACACCCTGCCCTCTCAGGCGGGTGCCCACAGGCGGGCCAGATGGCCCACCGGTCTGGCCCATTGGTCTTGGCGAGAAACCTGTTGTTTCTTCCCAACTTCCTTCCAATCTTTGGGGATTCAAATGGGGCTTTTCCAAACCCATTCTTCACACATTCAAGGTCTTATAGAATGGTTCTAACCTAGATTTAGGTTATATTTAAGGAATGGGAAGCCATCTTACCTTCTTTGCTCAAGAACACCTTCAAACCCCAAAAATCACTTCGAATCCACAATGCTTCTCCAACCTTGTAAATACTTCTTCAAATCCTTCAAGATCAACACATAAATCATCTATTAAACCTTAGATTCATCATTTCAAGGGGGATTTACAAGATCTCAAGGAACACTACCCAAATCAAGGGTTTTACTTGGGTATGGTGAAGGTTTAAGGAACCCAAACTTTGCTCACCTCTAAATGTAGATCTAGTGTTGAAGATCACTCTTCCGGCGTCGGAATGGGAAGATCAAGCCTCGACGCCGTTGACATCCATCTCTTCTTCCTCTTCCTTCTCTTCTCCTCTTCCTTCCTTTCTTTTCTCTCTCCTCTTTACTCCTCTCACCAACGTCCGAGTGTCATAAATGAGGAAGAAAAAGAAAATAAATGCTATATATACTTCTTAAAATAACTAAGTATTCACATGGGTGGGTCACTCAGGTGGGTGGATGCGCCCACCTGTCCGCCCACCTGAGGGCAAAAACTTGGGATTTTGACAGAATTCAGCCCTCGGCACGAATCTCACTCTTGACATACGATGTAATATACGTATGCACCTTAATATACGGCCACATACCTGCTTTATCTGTACATGACCTTATAATAGGTGCATGTACACGGCTTGGGTATTCCCGTCTCTTCTGGCACTGGCTCGGACTTGTCAGGCCAACCGGTGTTTAAGGTCACCCTTGCCATCATAGTCCATAAGGAACCCGCTCTAATTCTCTTTGGTTCGGGTCCTGCATGGTTAAACCGGGTCAATCGTGTAATCAGGCCGGTTTTAAGAAGTAGTGTATTACAGTTCTTGTCATAACGCGGTATGAGGAAGGGGTTAAGCACCTAGGTCCACATGGTAAAAATTGGACTTTAACCATATGTGAAAACACATATTATTGAATGCGATGGCTAGGTTTGATCATATATGCATCAATATCATATAAAATAGAATATAAACATGGACAAAACTCATAAAAGTAACTGGATCAAATCCACATACCCTCTATAGGCACCACATTTTGTCACCGCTATAGGGCTATGCAATAATGAGTTGGGAACCCTGAGACGTGGATGGTTCATGTATTTATGATCGAGATTTACCATCGCACCTAGGCAATATACTTTTACTTCCATGCTGGCATATGATGGTTTAGAATGAATAAAAATATTTTCAAAAATGGTTAATGGCTTTGATATGCTTAGAATTTACCAAGGCCACCCCATAGACAATAAATCGGTCCCAAAGTAAGCCAAAAACCCAATTGGATCAATCCCTTGAGAAGTTGTACTGACTTAGAGCCGACGTCAGATGCATTTTGATTGATGTTATTTGCACATTGGCCCACGTCAACCAAATCCCAACTATGTTGACCAGAATACCAATTCTATCGGGTCCTGCGATTTTGTAGGGATTATCTAGATCTTCTACCAAACCTTGACCAAATCTCATACCTTGACACCCAAGGGGCATATCTAGACCTATAATATAACCCTAGGACAATTAGAAGACTATAGAAACAAATGTGCTAATTGCCCACACCCTTTGGGAATATACATTTCCCATATATAGACCTAAATTTCTCTTTAAACAAGGAAGGAGATCTCACCCTTACATGGAACCAATCATATATCTCCCTGGGTGACCAAGGAGCCTCCCAACTAAAAATATATGACCCTTCCCACGTTTTGGGGATTTTACACAATTTCACATAGTCATACGTACATGTATCCAACACCCTCAGTCATAGTTGCTGAGATTTGCACATTGGAATTGTAAGGAGTTACTGTTGTACTTCACATCAATTTGAGCTTGCACTATCACACCTAAGCATAAACCCTTCCAACCACAAAGCACCCTTCAGAAAATTTGTAGAGGGGTAACCTCTTTCATTCCCTTTTTATAGACCTCCGTTCCAAAATTTTCTTAATTTTACTGAGCACAACTCACTATTGTCCTTAGTAGGGTATCAATGAATTATAATCAATTACATCACTTTTCATAGGGATTTTTGTAAATTATTCCACTTCAAAGTTATAGGTTAGGTCATAATCTATTTACTGTAACATTTTCACATTTTTCAATTTTATTTGTTATTTTTTTCGAATTTTCTCCCTTGCTGGCCAAAGCAAAAACTGAGGTTTACTCTCAATAGATTCTCGAGTTGCAGGTTGCCAAAGGCATTTTTCCATGATCTTTTGAAAAACTTTCCTCTTTAAAAATTGTTTTACATGAGGTATTATATCTAACATGATTTTGTTAGATTTTTTATTTTATTTTATTTTAATTTTATGCTGATGGATTTCTCGTTGTTTCTACTTGTTTTTTAGCACATTTGTACATTACTTGTATATTCAATATCTCGTTTACATGTTTTTCTTGCTTGTATGCAAATGATCCCCAACCCCATGTTCAATTCTATTCTCCCCATGTTCCATGAGATGAATGCTAGGGCCAACTTTGTCTTCACACCCCACTCTTGTGTATGTGTGCTTTACATTTTGTATAGTAATCATGCAGAGTAGCTGGATAAGGGTATGTGAACTTGAACTTCACTCTCATATTCTTGCCATTTGTTGTTATTCAATATGTGATTATAATGATTGTATATGTTCAAAACCTAGATGACCCATTCAATAATTTGTTTGTATGCCTAAGATAGAAGTTCAATATTTACCGAGTGGACCAAGGTGCCTAACCCCTTCCTCTGACCACAACTTAACACGAACCCTAACCCATGGTTAGATAGTCCAAATGGATTAAGTTTACAATTTTAATTAGCTATGGGTCCTAAACCTATTCTAGATGGTGACTCCTATTCCATAGAGATTGATGGTTCCCCATCGACGGCCTGGTTCCTCACACTCTCATCCAGCTGCTCTATATGGTTAGTATACTGGATGTAAAATAAACATAATAAATGATGTGGAAATAAGACAAAAGCTAGTCCTAACATTCATCATATCGAACATGGAAAGACTATCCTTAGCATTGCATTATAAACATGGGGTTTGGCATTATAGAGTCACTCTCATTATAAACATATAAGTAAGGCAGTAGTGTAAAATTATATTAGAAAGAGAACATTTAGGTCTACCAGTTTGAAGAAGAAAAGCTTGCTAAAAAATTAGGAAAAATGATTTTAGATGGCCTGCAATATGAGAATCCACGATTCGAAAATCTCAAGTTGAGGAGAGACCAACAAGGGAGTCAATAGGGGAAAAGGATATGAGATGTATGATCTAAAGAAGATCGTCCAGGATTTGTTCGCGACACTCAAAAACCAACAACCCCATGTGGTTCCCGAACATTCCTCATCACGAACAACATGAGCTAACGAACCAAATGACGGGACACCTAGTCAAGGTACATTTGCAAATATTGACTCACCACCTAATAATGGGGAGGAAACGGCCAAAGAGAAAAGCACTTCGTGACAAAGTGGAATGACTAGAAAAGGTTATTAGGGCATTAAAGCCATTGAGGAACAAATTGCTGATATTGAAGGATCGACCTTATTCCCAAATGTTAGCCTACCCCATGATTCAAATGCAAATCCGAGAAGGTTACCGGTACGAGAGACCCTTCATCGGCTAACACGTAGTATAACAATTCCAATGAATAACTTGAACAAGCCTTTCAATTCTCCTTAGTTGGGCTAGCCTTACGTTGGCTCATGTCTCTTGATAGTTCGTACACCTGCACATGGGACGACATCAAAAGGCTTTTAAGAACTAATATTCCTACAACACTGAAATGGAATTGACTAGGAGAGATCTGGAAACGACAAGGCAAATACCCAACGAGGGTTTCACTACTTTCTTAGCAAGGTTTAAGGCTAAAGCTGCTTAATGCAGGACCGACCAATGGAAAAGAAATAAGTCCAAATGGTGGTAAAGAACCTCTATGGGGATTATAAGAACCACATGTTTGCACAATCGTTCCCTACTTTTGCATCCTTGGCCAAATTTGGATCTTTAGTGGAAGATGCTATATTTGAAGTGAACTTACCCGTTATCACTAGATACAAATACCAATCTAGCATTGGCAAGAAACCATTTCAACCTAAGACAGGAAACAAGTTGTGAGAAGTTAACGCGATGTTCCTAATCGATATGGATCTACACCCTACATTTTGGAGGGAAATACTTCCAACAAGCTTAGGAGGCAATTCACTGACTTAGGAATGCCATGATTGGCAATTTATTTGAAACTTAAAGCCGGAGGTTTACTTACTCAACTCCCATTGCGACCATTGTCATAAGGGTGTCAATTTGTAACCAAAATAGAATACCGAATCCGAAATCAAGCCGAATTAACCAAACTGAATCAATTCGGTTCAAATTTGGTTTAAGTATATGAGTATTCATATCGTTCGGTTCGGTTACGATTTAGGGTATAAGAATCGTCGGTTCAAATTGAACTGAACTGAATTGGTATTGGTTTGAGTATATGAGTATTTTCAAATTTTTTTTTTTTTTGGTAAGTATTTTTTACACTTTGTTGCACATATTCACATGCTAAGATACTTTTGGAGTTAACAATGACCATAATGTCCATAACTTGAGCCCATTATGGTCTTTAGTCCATCACAATCATGGTCCAAGAGTGGAACCATTTATATAACCGAATTAAAACCATATTGTAGAACCAAAATCGAGCCGAACCAAATTAGATCAGCTTGAGTATCCAAATATGGAACTAAATCGGTTCTCGGTTCAGTTTTGATTTACCTCATCATCCTTCTTAACCAAACCGAAATCGAACCGAAAAATTGAAACCAAATCGATTGACACCCAGGTCTGTTCCTTAAATGGTATGACGAAGAACTATCCTGCAACTACCATGGACAAAAGGGGCATTCCATTAATAATGCCATATGCTCCGACATGCCATCCAATATTTATTGGATAAGGGAGAATTCGTGGTTCACAACAAAACACAATTAAATATGGTGACGATCCCACTTCCAACATATGATGGAAGTTCCAACTTGGTCAATTGTCTTAAATATGACAGTGAGGACGATTATAGATCCGAAATCACCATCTCTCCCATTGAAGGAAAAAACCGATCAACCTCCTATAAAATGGACCAAGAAATGGCCTTGGCCATGGCTCTATAGCATTGGGAGAGCTCCTGTATGAGGACGTTTGCATAGTGAATATTAGTAGTGACACCGAAGAGGACGGACAAGTCTCCATTGACATCAAGAACATCCTTGAGCCGTAAGAGGAAGATAGTACAAAAGACTTCGAGAACAACCACTTTGACATGGCCGAGTTCAAAACCGAACTAGACAAGATTGATGCTAACTATGACAGTTGCAACATAAGAGTTTATCACACTTTTCGGGGAACGAAATGCATTGAAGGCTGAGAAACAATTCCTCAAGGATGAAATCCATATGATCATTCACAATTGCAAGAACTATAAAGATACTTGTCTTCTCCAAATAAAAAAGATCCATGAACAAGTAACCAACATTAAGTCAATGTTCATCCGTGTGGTGGTTGGTGACGTGGACATATCCATGGACCATTATTCATACAATAAAAAGATCTCCCTCTTATGCTCATCACAACCACATCGTAATGGGGGACTTCAATTCCCTTGAGATCTTCATTTGTGAAAGAGATGATCTGATTGGTTTTGGCCTTCTTGGTTAGCTTCGCATGGATGTACATATTTCTGGCTTAATTAAGCTTTCTTATTTATTTATTTATTGCTAACAATGGGTATCCAAGCCTTCGGATGGACTATTCCCGTGGGTCCATACTGACCCCACAACCTCATGAACCGAGTCATACCAGGGTTGAATGAGAACCATTCAACTTTCACTGAAAGGAGTGAAGAGCATTAAACACCCCCGTGTGAGTGGCATAAGCTTTCTTAGCAGAGGCAGAGACTCTTCCAATTGCAGGTCATCCACTTATGTTGCGGAATCATCATCTCCTCTCTTGTTATGTTCATCTTGGTTGGGTGGGGAGTCCTATCTTGTCCACGCTCTCTGCTTTGCATCCTTTCATCTCGACGATTCTCTTGTTGGCCTCTTTGTTTCCAATCACTTTGGTTGTAATCACTTATGTATTGGATACCTCGGCTTTGATCATTCTAATTGCGGACATACCGACCTAGATAACCTCTCCTAGTTGATCTTTAAAGAGAAACTTTGAGATCTCTGCACTCGTTAGTGTCATAGTCGTGATCTTGATGGAAATCACAATACCTGTTCGGGCCTCTCTTCTTTGTTGTCGTTGTCATCTTCTTGGGCCACTAAAGGTAGTTTCTCGGTATTTTTGATCCGCATTTGGATGTGTGACCTACGGTGAGTAAGTGGAGTGTATTTATCAAACTCTCTGACTGAGCCTATACTCTCGTCAGAGCAATGCCTATTGTCTTGACTAGACCGGCTCTATCATCATCACATCTTCCTCTTTTTTTGTTTGCCACTTCGTTGGGGTCTTTGTGGTCAGCCATCATCTTCTTGGCATTTATGTATTTGTCATATCTAGCTAGGAGCTCTGGCATACTCTTTGGAGTCTTTTTCGAATAGAAAATAACATGAAACCTGGCTAAGAGTCAGAAAGACTTGCCTATGTTTAATTAATGACCAGACCAGGTTCAAGATTTGACTTGGTGTTTTTGTTCGAGTCATGTGGAATTCACTGAGTTTGATTTCTTATTGGGCCATATACTATTTATATACCACCAATTTGGTATACAATTAAACAAAACTCTAGAGTTTTTTTTTTTGTTTGTTTTTTTTTTTTAATATTAGCCTATTTTTTATCACTGGTGAAGCAACCATAACCTTAGTCTCTCCCTAGTCCTCACTCGGAGAAGAAGAAGAAAAAAATATATTAAAAAATGACTCGCTATTTCAGTTTGACTCGCCTGAGTCAAAAATTTTAAAAGAAAAATGAGAAAAAAAAAAGAACCAAGTGGGAAAACCTGATTTCCAACATTGGTTAGCATGAGAGGAATTTTTTAGGTCAAGGTTAGTATGAGTGAATAATCAGAGGCCCATCTAAAACTTGGATCGGATCAGTTAATATTGGTCGGATCAGAATGGTATCGAACTTGGTCAATACCTAATCTTGACCTTTCCAATCTTGATACACATGCATGGTCCAAGGATAAAATCATGATAAATCATGGTTTAAAACAAAAAAAGTTGGATTAGTATCGGCTTTAATGGATCCGTTCCCGAGTTTTAGAACCGGCTAAGCAGGTTGGGCGAGTTCAACTCCGGCCTCTGCGTGGCGCACATCACCTGTGGGGACCTCTTTGGCTGGGCCACGTTAATGTAGAATTTCCTAGCCACTCGATTACCATACCTGTAAGACGTGTGCACAGTGCACACAACTAGATTCACTTTGACCCCACACACCTATTTTGACATGTAGGGAATGGTCCGAGCAATACTATTTTTTAGTTTCAATCAAGGCAAAATTACATGATTACCCACTCTTGGGTTTCCCTTTACAGAATTACCCACAAAAAGTTTTGGTCAACAAAAATACCCAAAATTAGGTTTGGGTTTACAGAACTACCAAAAACAGTGATTCTCCTTCATTTGCCTATTTGTTTTGTCATTTTTACCCCTAGCCAAGGTTGTAGCACGGCCTGATGGAGGCCGAGGTGGAACACGGCCTGATGGAGGCTTGGTTCAGCACGGCTTTACAGAGGCAGAGGTGGAGCACGGCCTATGTAGGCCTAGGTTCAGCACGGCTTTACGGAGGCAGAGGTGGGGCACGGGCTGCCACCTCGGCCTCCATCAGACCGCGCTATCACCTCGGCTTCCATCAGGCCGGGCTTCCACCTCGGCCTCCATCAGGCCGTGCAACATCCTTGGCCAGGGGTAAAAATGACAAAACAAATAGGCAGATGAAGGAAAATCACTGTTTTGGGTAGTTTTGTAAACCCAAACCTAATTTTGAGTATTTTTGTTGGCCAAAACTTTTTGTGGGTAATTTTGTAAAGGGAAACCCAAAGGTGGATGATCATGTAATTTTCCCTTGAATCAATCGAATCTCATTAACTGCAAACCGATCTCACTCACATCGTGGGGATGTGAAACTTCGTGCAGTTCCCACGTGGACATGTCCGATGGCAGTGAGCAGCCCAATACCAGATGGGACCCACCAAAGGTGGCCCTCCCTCCCAATTCGAAACGGAAGAGAAGCGCGAAAAACTGGACATATATATTCTGTACTTTTTCCATACACATCTGGATAAAGCATTTCTCTAACCTCAGTTCATTTCCGGGTAAGATTTTCGCGTAGTTCATCTAAGCTCTCTCCCTATAATAGATTCTATCTTCTTTTGAAGTTCTATGGTGTTCTGGTTCCTGCAATTTGTAATAGACGCCACTTTTTCATTTTTTCTCTCTAAATGTAATAGAAATCTTGTTGCGGTTTTCTAGGGTTTCAGTGGCAAGGGTTTTTGTAGTGGATCATGGAGCATTTTGGAATGAGATTGGCTGTGTTTGTATTTACTTCGAAGTATTGTTCCTGTTGGTTTGAATCTTCATGTGCATGTTTTGTTAAAGCTCATACACGGAAACCAGTCTCGTTTTGCTAAAACTCCAGCCTCATTATCAGATTTGCTCTCATTGGTCCCGTTGCTGACACCAGGACATAGCCATCCAAGAAAACTACCCCTTCTCAAGCATATCACATGCCCGGTCCGAAGTGTTTAAGACTAGTATCTGCATTTTTTAGTTCCTTGATTTTAGTGGTTTCGTTTTCCTTTTGGTTATGATGGGGCATCAATATCTTGGATTTTGGTGTTTGTTTAGTTTCCTTTCTTTAATTTTAGTCTGTGTTGGAACTAGGTTATTCCTTTTGCCCCTTTTGCTCTCTGGATGTTCTCCATGGATTGCAGGAGACTCTCATTGCCCTTGTTTTGTGTTCTTAATATTGTTCCATAAATATTTCAGCAATTTTTATTCTTCTAAGCTCATACTTGAGCTCGTTTACCTTCTTCTTCTTCCTCTTTATTTATTTTTAATTTTTTTAATTTTTTTTCTCCTCTTTTAATCAAGAGCTGGCTTCTCATATTTTGGATTTTCTAAATAATTTTGCACTCATTTCATTTGTACTAATATCAAAGTCACTTCTTGTTCATGCTTGTGGTTGATGTTAACTTTGCATTCTTCCTTCTGAGAGCCATTTAGGTACTATTTTTTCTACTGTGTTACACCCAAAATCCTGCTCTACCAATAACACATTGTTCTTTTTTCTTTTCTAACCTTGATCATGATTCTGATTCTTCTAGGACTTGAGGCTTGGAAATTTCATCCATGATGGGTATGGATTCGACTGTCAGTTGGCTCTTTAAGAGTGCCTTTATTGCTCTTCAAACACGTGGATGATTAATTATCCTTCGAATTGGTTGGAAGTTGTGTGAAGTACTGTGACTCTGTGGTTCTAGGTTGAGCATTGGATTTGCTTCAATTAAATACTGTATCAGTAGAGGGAGAACAGTCATCTTGAGGACTACCTAAGATGAAAATGCGAACACATTTGAAGGGAAAAGGGACTCCTAGGGTTAACACACAGAAAGCAATTTTTGAGCTGAAACATAGGGTGGTTCTTTCACTGAACAAGCTTGCAGACCGAGATACTTATCAGATTGGGGTTGAGGAGCTGGAGAAAACTGCTGAAGGCTTAACACCAGAAGGGATTGCTCCATTTCTTTCTTGCATCCTTGACACTGAAGCAGAGCAGAAAAGTGCTGTTCGCAAAGAATGTATAAGGATCATGGGTACCCTAGTGCATTTTCATGAGGGGCTTCTTGCACCACACGTTGGGAAGATGGTTGCTAGCATTGTTAAACGGCTTAAGGATCCAGATTCTGTTGTCAGGGATGCCTGTGTGGAAACAGTTGGTGTCTTGGCTTTGGAAATGTGCAACAGTGGGGGAGAAAGTGATGGAGCTTTTGTTGTGCTGGTGAAGCCTCTTTTTGAAGCTCTGGGTGAACAAAATAGGCAGGTGCAATCTGGTTCATCATTGTGTCTGGCCAAGGTCATTGATAATACAAATGAACCACCAGTCCCACTGCTGCTGCGTATGTTGCCTCGAGTTATTAAGTTGCTTAAAAACCCCCACTTTATTGCAAAACCAGCAGTCATTGAATTGATCAGAAGTATTATTCAGGTCAATTTTTTTTTCCTCTGAAATTTAAGTTGCTTTATGTTTGATACACTTTTGGTGTTCCTTTTCTTTTCATCATTGGGCAGCTGTCATTTATTTAGAGTTAAAGAACAATGTCTAACATTCTGTTTATGTTTTCCTCAATTATTTTTAAAGAAAATGGAAAAGAAAGGATAAGCTGATACAGAGCTTTCATAAATCTACTGCCAAGAACATGTCTTCGCATACAGTTCCTCAGTTGGCTGAATCAGCTGCCACAGAATTAGCTCAACTTTGATGTCCAATTTAAGGAAATGTTTTGCATATGTTGGTGGTTTATGGGATAAAAAGTATGAGAGTGAGTTGCAGGTGTGTATACTTTCACTATTTAAAACTTAAAAGTATTACCTCGATTAGTCAGCCGGCATGTTCTTGCTTCGTAACATAGTTAAAAAACTTGTCGAAATTCCGACGAGGCTGAGACGAAAAAACAGGAAAATTAGGGAACCGGCAATATTTCTGCGTCAAAATTTCTGTAATGTCTACACAGTAGACAAAATGCACTGTTTCTGCAAAATTTTGGTCATTTTGGAGTTTGCCCCTCCGAAATGGCCAGCCTAAACTCATTGCAAAAAATGCATTGTTTCGGTGAAATTTCGTTGGTTTCTGTCAGGTCGAAATGAGACTGAAACTTGATATATATTAACACCCCATCATGCAAAGATTTGACTCCTATCTTTGGTGTACACAATCTTCCAAGAGCAAATTTGAACCATTTGACCCATGAAGTGCTGTGAAATGAATCTATTGGATCGAACAATTGGTTATTGAATGAGTTACCATCCAAAGTGATGTTTGAGTTCTTCCAATTTGGGCTGTTAAGATGGGTTGGACATGGAACCTCAAGTTTCTGACATGACTCTATTCAATTGATTTAGGGGCTTGACAGTATTGGAAACTCTTTTCTAGCTCAATCTACTTTGCTACTTAGATTATTGGCAAATGGTTTCAAAGATTTTGAATGACATGGCATTTCTTTTGGTGACTTTTTTTTTTTTGTGGTGAGGTGATCTGACTAACTCATGTGCACATATTCAGATTTCTGAGTCAGCAAAACAATATTCTGTACTCAACATGTTTTCTTCAGAAAATACTGATGATATATCATTATACCAAAGTATTTATGGAAGCTTATTGGAAAGCCTTCTCATGGGGGTAGGTAGGATGAACCTTAGGTTCAGATTACATACCCTGTTTTACAGGATCTCAATAAACATCCTAAAACAGAACTTAGAGGGGTCAAAATCAATTTCTGATGAAGGTCAGACTTTTACCCAAGTTCATAAACGGTTAGATTAACCAAACCCCAGGATATTGTAATGATTTAATGGTCAGATTGAAGACAAAATCCAAATCCTCAAATCTTAAAACAAAAGAGGACAGATTTGGGATATTTATACCCTGGCAGATTGGAGATTCTGATCAATCTGAAGCTTTGGTCAAAGGACCCTTTATAAATTTCTTTAATACCCCAATGTATGAGAGAAATCTGATGTACAGATTCTCCAATACAGCCAATCTTGTTTTCAGCAAAAAAGGCTCAAAAATAGAGAAGCCGACTGATGCAAATAAGTCACTTAAATGGTTTATTTTATTGGAAATAAGCATTGGGTTGGGTTATGTAGGTGTTGGGCCTTTGATCCCATGGGTTTTCTTTATAATGGACCACTTTAATGGCTTAAAATATGGCTAGAAAGTAGGACAATTAGTTTAATTCATTAGTTTAGTTAGAGTCTTGTTTTGAGTTTATTTTCTTTGTTATTTCATTTTTCTAGTCAGTTTAGGTTTCCCAATTAGTCAAGAATTGTGTTAGGCTTTTCCTTTTTAGTGTTTGAGTATTTTATATAAGTTTGTAAGGCGTTACAACATTGGACACAAATTGATGAATGGAATATGCAGTTTTGTACTCCCAATATTCTGATAGAGGATTTCTTCGACAACTAAGATAGCTTGGGTGAAAGGCCCAGAATGAGATAACCATTCCCACTCACATCTCTCCTATCTCCATCCTTCTTTCTTTTTTATTCTTTCATCATCTTCTTCATCCAACAATAAGTAAGTATTGTTTTTAAAGTTTTCCTTGAAACTATTAAAGTCTTCTAGAAGGTTGGATGTCACACATATTTTGGATTAGGCAATAGAGCCATCTGATCGAAACCAGGCATGCAAGAACCCTGATTTGGAGATTGATTCAAATCTGGGCTTTCTGATGGCTCGATCTAGAGATATTTGCAAAATGTCAATTCTGCCCTTCCCTTCTCCAGAGCTGGGAAAAAGCCTACTGTTTTGTGTTCAAATAGTTACTGTTTTTCTTCCGTTTGTTGATTCAAGTTAACTCTTGAAATCAGAAATTGTTTGCGCTTTATTTCCCTAATTTTGGGCTGGAAATTGCTGTTATTCTCCTCATGGTTATTGTTTTGTTTTTCCTCCATAGTTGCTGTCTTATTTCACTCCTAGTCTTCATTATTTTCTTGTGAACTATCCTTTGAGTATGGATTCTTGTCACCTGGGTACTATTTTGATTCTTTCAAATATAGTACTACATCACTGACATGTTTAATGGGGAGGGTTTCACTGGGTATTCCATCCTCGATATTATAGCACTAAGACAACCACTTCAAAAGATGATCTTCCATACCAAACTTAGATTAAAATAGTCCCCAACTAGCTTGCTAAATATTAGATGGAACAACACTTGAAGAAGAAAAACCGAGAATAGAATGGAAGAATGAGACCTTTGGCTTCCCACTAGCAGTCCCAGATCAGAATCACATTGATCCCAAGGATTTCCCACCCTTAATTGAGTCTCACAGCATTCACTTTTTCAGAAGCAAAAGAATGTTCAAGCCAAAATCTCATTAATCAAAATTCGTGTATGAGGACGGATGCCTGGACCCCCTTAAAACTTATATATAAGACTCAATAATAGTCTAAAACACTAAGGGCCCGTTTGATAATGTTTCAAGAAACGTGTCCAGAAACGGCAGAAATGGAACAAAAAGCTTTTGATAAAACTGTTTCGTTTCACTTGTTTTAAGAAATAGAAATTGAAATTTCTACCTATTTATGGTTCAAGAAACGACCCAATCTACTTGTTTCGCCGTTTCTGGAAACGACTCGTGGCCATTCTTTCACTGATTACTATCGACTTCCAGAAACATGACTTATCAAACACCTTCAATTCCGTTTATGTTTCTAGAAACAAAAATTTATGTTTCTAGAAACAAAAATTTATGTTTCTACTATTTCTTGAAATAGAAACGGCAGAAACCTTAGGGCCTGTTTGATAACGTTTCAAGAAACGAAACAAAAAGCATTTGATAAAACTGTTTCATTTCACTTGTTTTCAGAAATTGAAATTGAAATTTCTACCTATTTATGATTCAAGAAATGACTAGAACTTGTTTCGCCGTTTCTGGAAACGACTCGTGGCCATTCTTTCGCTGGTTACTATCGACTTCCAGAAACATGACTTATCAAACACCTTCAATTCCGTTTCTGTTTCTAGAAACGGAAATTTATGTTTCTGCCATTTCTTGAAACAGAAACGGAAGAAACGTTATCAAACGGGCCCTAAAAGGAAAGGCCTGATCAAATTATTAACTAATTAGGTAACATAAACTAGGTAAGAAACTAAAATAGTGAAGGAAATTGACTCAAAACAAGATTAGGGTTATAGAATTCTAATCCAGCCTAACCAAGACACTTAATAACTATTGAAATAAAGAAGGAAAAAGTATTCCCATGACGTTTGTGCGTGAACAAATCTGCAGACTAAGACAAAAAGGGTGGGGCCCACAAATTTTCAGTCCTTCAAAATCCCCCCATATTTGAAGATTTTATATGGGTTCCCTCCATTCGCTCGAATTAGTGCTCAGGCATCAGAGGGAACCCTCTCCCAATAAAAAAGAGACATTTAACTAATCCTTTATGCCTAGCCTCTACCCATATTATATGCCCATTAAGGTGACCTATTACAATGAAATACATTAGATCAAAGACCTAACACATACATATTGTTTCTAATAAAATAAGCCATTGTAGGTGATTTAACCAGGGTTTAAAGTATCAGTCTGTTTCATATCGGTATCAGTGGGTATTGATACGATATGTTTCGTGTATTGTATTGGTATCTTTGAGAGGGTAATATGATAGGTTTATAAAGTATCGGGCTGTATTGTATCGTAGCGTATTGGTTGTATTGTATTGGTATTGGTGGGTACCGATACACTACGCAATTCCTATACTTTAAACCTTGGATTTAACTGCATTAATACTCCCCAACTTCGAGTTTTGCAAAATCGAGTATGTGGTGAACATTTGTCTTTAAACCATAACAAAACTCTAGCAGCTCATGGATGTTAGGATTGTAGTCTTCAAGGCGTGGAGCTTTCATTTTGAAGAACCTTGGCGGCATAACGAACCTTATGTGCCCAACCTCTTAATCAATATTAACTATAAATTTCATATTCATGGAGTCCTCGACTTTTGTAACCTTCTCATTGAGAACTTGAGATATACGCTTTCTCTCTTCAAGAACAGTATCATGAATGCCAACAATTCTTGAGGAGTGTTCTCGACCACACTACCTCATCTTCCATTGTTTTAGTTTTGTCTACTTTGACTTCTTTACGTAGACCTCTTCAACAAAATCTTCTACCTGTTGATCTTCCATCTTTGATGCTTCAAGATCTGTCCTTTCTTTATCATCACACTTCACTGTGATCACTTCGGCTTTATCTTCAACTTCAGGTCCCTTTTCTTTAGCTGCTTCCTTTGTTCATTGCTTCATCACAGGATTGGTATTGGTTTAGTATCATGCTTTGTCTTCTTCTGTGACATTTACAGGGTCAAACACGATGTGTTACCCTTTATGTAGAAGTGCATTGATTTTTCTTGCCTCCAAGCATCACATCATTGTCGTAGATCCAAGGCCTACAAAGAAGACGCCTGTCATCTGCCTGGATTTAAAAATCACATCAGACTTCTTCATTGTAGGAAACCAATTTAAGTGGAAATGAACACCTTTGGTTGACTTATCAGGTGTTATTTCATTTAAGAGAGAAACTGTGTAATGGTTGAGTGTTTCTCTTTTCAAAGATTTCCTCGCTGGGTGAAGAGATGTAAAACTATGTAATGTAGGACTGGTTTGAGAAGTCGAACCCAGTCCCAGTACTGCAGGCAACTTAATCAAAGAACAACCAATAACCAAGGTAGAACAGTAATACTAAAATATCAGAATTAAGGAAGAAATCGGATCTGTAAATCAGAGTTTTGAATCCAGAAACTAAAGTTTATGAGATCAGAATATAAATCAGACGGAAGGACTAAATCAGATACATGAATTGGGTCATACCAAATCATAAATCATGAACAAACACCCATGGAAACAGAGGAAAACAGATTATCTCTATCGGTTCTGGTTCCTTGTCTGTAGAATGTAGAGTCACTACTGGATAAAAATCAAGAGACTTTCAATATCTCAAATTTTCTGGTCAGAAACAGCCCAAACCAGGGCTGAGTCTCAATCTGGTAGGGGGGAAGGTTCAACCAGAATTTCAGCCAAAGCCTATAGTTGGAAGTGCTTCAGGGAGCAGGGAACCAATTAGGAAACTAATTTAAATTCTGGGCAGAACTGTGAATCTGTGTACCTGGTTTGAATGAGGAGCAACAATGGATCCTTGAACAGCTTGGAGAAGAAGATAGAATAATAGAGAGGACCTCTCGGTCTTCACACCGCAGTGAGTCAACTGGATCAAACACCAGTTTCATCAGCCTTGATCAAACACAAGACAAATCTCCATGGAGAAGGCAGCAACAGCTACAACAATTGTTTTCTTCAAATAGTTCAGCTATGGAAGCCTCCTTACTTTGTATTAATAGTGATAATGGGGGAGGGAATACAGCCTAGAAATTGGAAGGTTCCAAAATAGGAAACCCCACAATTGATTGCCTATTACATAAGTTTCTAAAAACAGAAAATACAAGCAGTGGAAAAGGAAAATAACAACTAATAACAAAGACTAACAACATAAATTGAACCCAACTAAAAAGGAAACTAATGAAAAAGGAAACAAACTAGTTAATCCCTTTTGTAACCTTAAAGCCCCTAGTTTATAAAAGTGGCATATTACACTCAAAACACATGGGATCGAAGGCCCGACATGTATGGAACCCCACCCTAGACTTATTCCTAATAAACAAGCCTATTTCGGTGATGAATTCGTATCACTATGTTCACACAACAGCTGCGGTTCACAATTACTAGCATTATCTTGGGTCCGCTGGCTATTCTACTGTAGAAAATGCAATGATGTTTCCAGTCTTCTCCCTGTGACTCAGCCACCAAAATGTGATTAACCTCATTAATTTCAAAAGTTTGCATCCCATCGTTATACTCATCCGTTGGCTGGTCTTCAGTACCATCCTCTAAGGGAAGCCCATTATTGATTTCAACATGTTTATACAAGAAATATTTGTCTCCTTAGTGCTGAATTTATTCCTAAACTGACACTGATGAGGAATGTCATAGCAGCAACTGATTATTACTTATATCATTGTTTGTCTAATTTATTTTTTTCATTGGCATGGTGGTATTTCTTTGGAGTTTTGGAGTAGATCAGCTAAAAACCTTAAAAAAATTCTAAAAACCCTTATTTTCTTAAATTTCTAATCTTCAACATTAGAAATCAACATTTATTTCTTGAATTGCAATGACTTTTTCTCAAGTTTTTATGCTGACATTTATCTTTGGAAGCTGTTGTGTCATTGGATTTATGTTCTATTTGTGTATCAGTTCCTTGCTTAAATGTTTTACCTTCCGTTTTTCTTAATCTTTTAGGCAGGTGGAGCTGCAACACAAAATGCTTTATCTGATGCATTAACCAGCATCCAAGAAGCTCTCAAAAGCAGTGACTGGACAGCACGCAAATCTGCTTCTGTAACATTGGGAGGAATTGCTGGAAATGGTGGTTCCTTGTTGGGGCCTTTCAAGGCTTCATGCATATCTTCCCTTGAGTCCTGCCGTTTTGACAAGGTCAGTGTAGGTCATCACTGATCACTGCATTTGGAGGATGTTTCTTTCCCACTAGTGATAAAAGTGTAGGTCCTTGGTTGCTTTCTGTGCTTTCTACAGGTGAAACCAGTTAGAGATTCAGTGCTTCAGGCCTTGCAATACTGGAAAAGTCTTCCGGGGCCAATTTCTCCTGAACCTTCAGAAGCAGGATCTTCTACAAAAGGTCTGATGGTCTATATTCAATGTATTGAGCACGTTTGCTAAAATTGGATTAATGCATTCTTTCCCTTGCTGAGTTTTTCTGTTAGCCAATTTTTGATTTACTCTATAGCCTTGCTAAGTTGAGAGGCACAACTGTGCAAGAATAGCTCAAAGACCTCCTAGCTTTAAGGTGCAAGGGTGGTGCCTTCCTGATTAAAGTGAACATTAGTAAGTTATAGCCTGTAAAAATATTGAATAAAAACAACAATTAAAATAGTGCAGGAAACATCATCAGAATACAAGCTATTAGCAGTAAGGTGCATAAGGAAGGAAAAGGAGATGGAAAACAAAGAGAATTAGAGGTGACTCAAATATATTGCCTTTGTGTAACCGGCTTACTAATATTTTTTGAAGCTAGCAACTTTATTTTTCTCACAAATTAGGTCTAGACAAAATGGTAAAGACATCCAGTAAGAGAAATCTGATTATATGTTCCTGACAACATCAATCAGATCAGGGCTGGTAAGAAAACAGAGATCAGAAACAGTATATAATCCAGCTTGAAAAGTTCAGATGCGAGATTAGGAAATCCATTTCTAAATTGATGGAAAATTTCCAATCAATTTGACCAACTAATGAAGAAATAAATTAAATTAATAAGAGTAGTAACTGTACTTACCTTTGTGGATCGTCTGCAGAGATTAAATAGAAGAAAAATATAATTAGGGGACCATTACTTCTTTAATGAAAAAAAAAAGGAAAAAAAGGTTTCTATTTGGAATTCACCATTGATAGTGTATGGGGTTGGGGTTGACCGTCAAACCCTTGAGAAAACTGAAAAGCAATTCCTGTCAAAATGTATAACTTGAATGACCATAAGCTTGTGAGAAAATTCTGTTTAAAACTATTATTTATAACCTATATGCACCTCCCCACCCACACCACCCCCCCCCCCAAAAATAAAAAAAAAAAAAAAAAAAAAAAAAGAAGAAGAAATGAAAAGAAGTTATAAGCAACCAAATCTACTAGGATCTTATCTTGAAGACCTATCAACCTTCTGTATGCATCCATATCTCAATCTCATTCGTATCCTATCTAAATCATAAGACCAGAACATTAAGTGGGTGAGATTTGATAAGTCTTGTCCTATCCAAAGGTCACCAAAGTAATGACAGACACCTTCCCTGGTTGGACTGGCTCCTTAGTGACTTGCAAATGCTGAATCTGTACCCCTGAGGCCCTGAGTTGCTTCATGAACAAAGGGTCTAAGTCATAGTCTTTGACGATTCTGTATATTAATATGGGATATATTTCTCTATATACATTGAGGACCTTGGGTTTTTGGGGTGTGTTGGGTCATCGAAGGTCTCAACTCAAGCCCAAGCCAAGGACTTTCATGTTTGCATTTTCTGAAACTGAGCCCAAGCCAAAGCTTGACCATGCATGCCCAACCGGAGCATTTGCTTGGGTTGAATCAGGGTGGTTTGGCCTGGCCAAGTTGCAGCCATAATTAGGCTCCCTGTGATTGAGTTCACAGCCAGAAACAAGAGAAAGATTTGTTGGATATTTCTGGTTTCCTCAAAAACCAAGATTGTGGGAGATCTTGATAGGATCTTATCTTATTGGTTTACTTTATTAGAGTGCAATTTGTGACAGGTTACTCTCATTACACATAAATATGGAGGGGCTTCCTTGGTTGAGTTAAATTCTATTAGGGTGATCTTTACTATTCTTATTTATATAAGATCTCAAAAGGAAATATTGAGTTGAAGTTTCTCTCGTTGTGAGTGTGGTGCTAGTGCAGGCCCTTGTGGCCTTTACCTATCTTCCCCGTGGCTTTGACCTTTTTTTTCTCTCCTTGGTTCGATAATATGATCCTTCCTTTTCTTAATTGTTCTCCTGTTCTTCTCCTTCTTCCCTCTAATCTTTGTTTTTCCCCTTCGAGTTCTTTCCCCATTCCCACGACACCTTGTTCCATTGTTATCACACGCGCTCCATCTCAAGTTCGATCTCCCTAATCCCCTCTCCTCTTCCTAAGATTTTGGTAGTTGAGTCCTTACATTGGGCCAACCTAAGCCCTAGATTCTTGGCACAAACCAAACTCCTTCCTTTGAGATACAGCTCAGCAACTACAGCTGGTTTTTGCAGTACAGCTAGGCATGGTTTCAGGTCAATTTTATGCTCTTGCTGTTAGATTTATTAAGCTCCTTCTATCCACAATGTTTAAGAGGCCTATATGCTACAAATCCATGGCTAAAATTTCAGGTTGAACTGAGAGCGATCATCTGGTAGCAAGCTGGTTCTACTGCCCTTGCCCTTTTGTCTTTCTTACCGAAAATACCCCCCCTTTAATTTATTTTTATTTTAAGTTTACCACTGTTCAATAAATACAATTTCCTTTTGCATCCTTTTCCTATTTAGTTACCAAATAGCCCTATTCAATTTCTGATAATTAGAGATTTGCTACTCCCTTCATAAACTTGCGGATATTTACAGAATCACCATTATTTATCAACTTTTGGCTATTGTACATTTGGTTAGGTCCGTAGTGACCCAATGTAGGGTTTTCCAACCCGTGGTCGCCCCACCTTTCTTGGCTTCTTTCAACTTTCTGTTTTTTCTTACTTTCCTTCTTTATTTCTCTGTTGGGCAGTGTACAATCTCCTTAGTTCTTTGGGTTCTCTAATTTTTTTTTTGGATGGGACAAAATATGTGTATTTACCATAGTGGCTTCACATTAACAAATATTTGTGCGTTCTTAAATCATCCTGTAAAAAATTATAAAAATATTGACAATGAAGCAGTTGGCATTTTATGGTGTGCAAGGCATCCTGGTGAGGTGCGACATTTTTGCCCAACCTTCCTCGCACCTCAGACTAATTGGTTTGCCCTATTCATTTCATTATTTGAGTTACACCATTCTTTTTCGTCATGTTATTTATTTGAATGTCAAGAACTGAATTGGCTGCCTTAAGTTATAATCGTGCCTTTCATTTCCTTGTAGTTGCCTATAAAACACCAGGAAGCTAAAATAGGTTAATAAATTCTTGTTATTCAGTCATGCATCTCTGAGCACCATTCAAACTTTTGGTAACTTGCTGCATCTTTTTGTATTGATTATTAGAAACTCTTATAATTGTCTCATTCGAGTGCAGGGCCTAAGCCTGTTATTATATTGATAAGTTCTGGACAAATAATGGCTGTTGTTGAAAGTTGTTTTATTTAAATAAGAGAAGGCTTTTGTTTCATTTTATTCTATCATTAATGGTCAACTCAACTGAACAAAGCCTTACCCCAATTTTTGCGGGATGCTTAACAGGTACATTGATATGTATCAATTTGTTTCACACAAATATAGGGTGTCTAGCACAAAAACTCTGATGCTACACATCCATTTTTGCATATGATAATTGCTTTGTTTCCTCTGAGGCAATGATTTTGGAGCAACTATAATTACCTTTTCTCCTAATATCAAGGAAATTTATTTATTTATTTATTTTTTAATTATCTGCAGGAATTCTGTGTGTGTGTGTGTGTGTTTGTCTTGCCCTCTTTTACTAATTTAATGAAAGTACATGAAATTTCCAGCAGCATGGACATGTGTCTTGGTGTTTGCAATTGGCAAATGACATAGATATTTCCTTTGTTTTAATATTATTTGATGAGTATTTAATTCTTTTGCTTGTATCATATATTAGAACATGATATTTGGATAACATAAATATTGAGAAATTTAAGAAACTGGCCCTTGTGACCACATTGTTATGACCACTATAATTGTTCCTGTAGGATTGAAAGCAACCCAAGAGAGAGGGGGTGGATTGGGTTGTAGCAATTTTAAGCTTAATATAATATACTAAACGTGCATCCAAGCAAGGAAGAAAGACTATAAAACATCATTAAACTAAGTGCCATATGTATGTGTGTGTGCGTGTGTGTGTGCGTGTGCGTGTGCATGTGCGTGTGCGTGTGCGTGTGTGTGTGCATATGCGTGTGCGCGTGCTTGCGTGTGTGCAATGTAAAGTAATACAAAGAAAGTAAAGCACACAAGAGATATATAGTGGTATGGATCCGTGATCCTACTTCCACTTCCAATGTCAACCTGACCAAGGATTTTCCAATCGATGATTCTTGTCCTAGGCAAGAAGCAAGCCTTACAACCAACCACAATTCTTCAGATTGGCCTCCAGACCTCCACGGCCAAGGATTTCCTCATACTTAGCTATAGTCCTTTGAGCTAAGCACCTGGGTCACCTAGACTAAGGATTTCCTAACCTAGCCACAGTCCTTTGGGCTAAGTACCTAGGCCGTTGGCCAAGGATTTCCTCAGTTTAGCACAGTCCTTCGGGTCAAGCCTACTACAAAAACAAATATCTTCTCCAAGCTCACTACACTTTCAACGAATAAGACTTCTTAGCAAGCTAGGTAGCTGAAAGCTCGTTTAAGCACACTTGAACTGATTCTCACAAGATCTTTTCATGTCCTTCCTCTTTTTCTCAAAATGGTTTTTCACTTGCTCACTTGATTATTTGTTGATCAGTTGTCTAAACCTAAGACTCAAGCCATATATATAGGAATCACAATAGTCTTTAAAACTAGCTGTTAAAGTCAAGATAGGGTTGACTAGGTTCATAAATGTTCAAAGCAAACTTTGAAATTCAATTGAAAACCTTAAAGTTTAAAACAAACTTTCAAATTAAGTGGAAGCATTAAATGAAAATTCAAAACAAGGCTTTTTGGTGGAAAACATTAAGTACAAAACAAACTTCATTTAATAAACAAGTTTGAATAAGAGACTTTAAGTCTTTAGTGGAAAACACTTAATGCAAAACAAACTTCATTGACTCTTTAAAATGAGTTTGAACTTTGGGTGGAATTGTGGAAAACATTAAATGCAAAAACAAGTTTAAATAATAATAATAATAATAAATAAAAAAAATGTAAAACAATCCAAAAGAACTTAAAACAAGTCCTTTGGTCAAAGTTCAAGTGATGTACATGATATGGAATGGCTTAACATCACAAACCATGGAGCTTTTATCACTCCAATCACGGACAATTGCAGGTTGTTTCGGTTGACAGTGGAAACAGATTGTTTTTTAAACAAGGCTTTTGTTTGGACGGACGATGAGTCTATCATCGGCATGTTTTAAAATAAACAAGAGACTGTTTAGTTCACGGATGACCACAAAAATTCACTATATACCGTACATAGTAAACAAATGAGGTTTTCCAAGTCAAACCACCTATTTTCTTAAGGTCAATTCAATTAGGTCTTTAAGTGAGTTACTTACTTGGGCTTTTTCTTTTTGATCAGTGGATATCAACATTATCAAGATTACAATTGATTTGACATTTCTGGACAATTAGTCTTGATTTTTGAAAGACTTCTTCAAAAAGGTTTGTCTTGAAGCTTTTCACGTCTTTCTGTCCACGAACAACCGCAACTCTCCACGGTTGACCGTATTCATCAATTCTTCGTTAATTAATAATGCCATCTGTTGCCTTGTGGAATCCTCCTCAACAACTGAGTTCTATTTTCTTATAAGACATTAACACACATGTTATAGCACCAAAAACACATCAATCAATGGTTTTCATGTCCAAAACACATTGTCAAAATAATATGTTCATTTAGCTCAACAGTTCCTTTAAAAGTTTTGTTTGGCGAATCAATGTGTTATGAGAGACTCGATTTTTTAGATGTTATTTGAGTGGTTGTAGTTGCTGTCTAGATGATTGCTTTCAGCCACTTTATGTTTGTGTGGAATAGGCCTGGGTAATGTTATCACTGGAAGATCTATAGATGATATTGGAAGTGTTTCATTTCTTGATATAGTTTTGTCGTCTTAGACTCATGTCAGAGTGCCTTTTTGAAGTAGGAATTTCATTATGAACTAGGCTGTACAAGTATAGGCTATATATTACATCCCTCACTCTCCCCCCTCCCCGTACTTGTTTTTAATATAGTAGGATGTTTCTTCTATCTAATTAATATTGGTTGTGCTGCAGAAAATTTCTGTGGAGTTGACAGTGGTCTTACTAGGGTGAGTGATTGTAGTTGGAAAACTATTGGTCTCAAGAAAGTTGGCACCAGTTCTCTGAAGAAGAGGGTTCCTCTAACTGTTCAAAGAACATGTTCAAATAATGTGGAAAACCCTAAACAATCCAAAGCAAATGATTGGAGTATTGATATTACAGTTCCGAAAACCCAGAGCATTTCTTTAGTTGATGCACACAATGAAGAATCTGAGGGTAGTACTGTGACTAAGACTTGTGAAAGAATAGACAGGACTGTGGCAGAAATGCGGGATATTGGATATGATTATGCGTCAGTAGATGAAAAGCCAGAATGTTCATCTGTGTCGAATCTTGTCACCGACAACCTTGAGACTAAGTGTGTGACAGTTGCTAATGATGGCCTTGAGGAAGGTGGTTTGATTAATTCAGTGAGGATGAATCAAATGCCTGTGGTTGAAGCGAATCACATGCAACATATAACTTATTCAGAAAGGATGCAAGAATGCAGAAGTCTGGATTCTACAGTTACAGAACTGAGCTTGAGGGGTTTACAAGGGTGTTGTTCAGGAAGAGCAAATGAAATGGCCTTCGTTAGAAAGCAACTTTTGGAGATTGAAAATAAACAGTCAAACCTTATGGATATGTTGCAGGTAACTTGATTTGAGTTGGGATATTTATCTCTTCCCATTTCCCTTCTGGACTGCTACCGATTGTAATGTTCTTAGCAAACTTTGAACTTTTCCATATGAACTGATGATGAGTGTAATTTTCATTTAAAACAAATTTTGAGTAAGTCAGAGATGAATGCTTGTGATCTGATACATACCTTTTCACATCCCATTCACTGTTAGCTCCTGTAACTTTTATATTTTTGGCCCTTTATCCCTTTTAAATTTATCTTGAGGGTTGGAGGTGGGGTTTGGTTAGCTTTGGGTCAGGCTGCTTATCATGAGTGCTTAAATTAAAAGGAATTTACAACCAGTACTGTATACAGCCTCCACCTGCCTGTCTTAAAATAATAACAAAGGAATCCGACAAAACTATATCCCTTGTCTACAATATTACAATAGGCAAGACCATGATTTGATTTTTTTTTTGGTGGGAAGAGTGAACCATATTGTGTTTAACTAACTGTTGTAGACTGAAGATTCACTGGCCAAATTCTTCGTCACTTCTTCCAGACATCTTAATGTTTCCTAATGTTCAGCATTGCCAAATTCGAATCAGTAGCGACAGCTCTAAGACCCTGTTTGTATACATTCTTATTAATTAGTAGGCTTGCGGTTTGTCGAAGTTGTTCCAGATTGATTTTAAATTAATTTGTTAAAAATAGTTTCATTGTATACAACTCCCAGAGTAGTAGTCTCTGGGTCCCTCCACCCCCCCATAATTTGGTTTATATTAACAGAGAATCTGAGTGTGTCTGCTTTGTTACCTATTCCATTAGGAGCTGCTATTTTTTGGCACATCATATTCATGCATTTACAGTGTCACATTTTCCTATTAACATTGACTTTGAATAAATTGGGTACAGTAGTGGTATTGAAATTCTGGACTCTATTCAACATTGGATAATTAGGAAAAGGAAGACTGCCTAATAGTTATATACTCTCCTATTGTTTATTCATGGTACTAAGACTGTATTTGGTTTGATTTCTATTTCAATTTCAGATTGATTTCATGAAATTAGTCAATAATTAGTTTTTTGGTCAAGAAATTGACAATTTTGGGTTAATTTTAAGAAACAGAAATAGGTTGGGCTACAAGTCTACGTCCACGGAGCAATGCCCAACTTGGGGCTTCGTATTTGGTCAATACTCAGGTCAATGATTTAGGAGCACCAACTCCTGGTTTTTACAACACCCACGATAAGGGAGCACCGACTTGATAGCCAAGTACAATGATGGAAAATAGAAATGGGATTATAGACAATGCCCCAAATACAAGCATGAGTTGGTTCAAACTATTTTTCAAGCACCTAGTCTACCCAACACAAAACTGAGCCACATGTTTCAAATTTGAGATGCAAGTAAAATCCCCAATTTGAAGCCCCTTTCCTCTCTATTCTTCACTTTTCTTGCACAAGTCTTCAAATTGTTGGATGGGGTAAAGAATTGTGTCTTATATGACACCAGTCCTCTTTTTATAATAACGGAGAGAATGTTCTAGAATATTACAAGGATCATTAAACCCCTTAAGGACCTATAAACCCGTTTGGAATCTGACACTTTCCCTAAAATCTATTATTACAACAATTCCCTCAAGCTGGTGCATAAATATCACATATGCCCATCTTGAAGATAATATGATGAAACATCTTACTATTTAGACCTTTAGTAAATACATTAGCCAATTGTTCACTACTGGGAGCAAAAGGCATGGTGATGAGACCCATATCCAGCTTTTCTTTGATGAAGTGTCGATTAATCTCCACATGCTTGGTTCGATCATGCTGGACATGGTTGTGAGTTATGCTAATGGCTAATGGCTAATGGCTAATGGCTGATTTGCTGTCACGAAAGAGCTTCATAGGAAGCGTGGCAAGGACAGCCAAATCTGTGAGAAGACTATGAAGCTATAGGAGCTCACAAATGCCATGAGCACGGAACTTTACTTTAGCACTTGAACGGGCGACCACAACTTGCTTCTTGATTCGTCATATAACAAGGAAACTACCAACAAATGTGTAATAACTAGTAGTAGACTTGAGGTCATTAGGTGAACTTGCCCAATCAGCATCCATGAAGGCCTCCTCCCTAAGGCGATCATAAGGAGAAAAAAGGATGCCACGTCCTGGGGGCAAATTTCAAGTAATGGAGAATACGTAACACAACTTCCATATTAGTCGGCTAGGGATCATGCATGTACTGACTAACCTGGCTGGCGACAAATGCTATATCAAGGCGTATATGAGAAAGATAGATCAAGTATAATCTCTGATCTCCCCTCATCCATAGAGTCACCTTCCTTGCTACTTGAGTGATCGTTAGCTTCAATAGGAGTGTCTGTTGGCTTACACCCCAACATGCGTATCTTAAAAAGAAGGTAAGCACATAGTTCCGCTGAGACTAGTAGATCCCACGAGAAGACTTGGCACCTTTAATGCCAAGGAAGTAACGAAGTTGTCCTAGATCTTTGATCTGGAATTCCTCACCCAAGTATCTCTTGTGGCGAGAGATCTCAGTCAGATTATCATCAGTAATAACAATATCATCTTCATAGACTATCAAGATAACAATCTTCCTACCAGATCTCTTGATGAACAGAGTGTGGTCGGCAGTGCTCTGACAGTAGCCTGTAGCAATCATAGCTTTGTGGAAATGCCCGAACCACGCACGAGGGGATTGTTTCAACTCATACAATACACTCTTCAACTTGCATACCTTCCCTTGGAGCAAGTGAAACCCAAGAGGAATGTCCATATACACTTCCTCCTCTAGTCCCCCTTGAAGGAAGGCATTCTTCACATCTTACTGCTGGATATCCCAATCAAAATTGGCGGCATATGCTAAGATAACACAGATTGTATTCATCTTAGCAACTGAAGCAAACGTCTCTTGGTGGTCAATCCCATAAGTCTGAATGAAGGCCTTGGCAACAAGTTTGGCCTTGCAGCGATCCACTGTTCCATCAACCTTCTGTTTCATTGTAAAGACCCATTTACAACTGTCTTCTTTTGTGAGGAAAGACACTAAATCCCATGTGTCATTTTTTAACTATAGCTGCCTGTCATTGTGAGTCTACATTCGCTTCTTACCAGGTATGGGGAATGGACAGAGAGGATAAAAAAGACGCAAAACTATAATAGGAAGGAGAAAGTGAGTCATAAGAAACAATTTTAGCAATAGGATGTAAAGTATAAGACCTAGTGCCCTTACGAACATCAATAGGCAAGTCAAGAGACGGATAAATAGAAGGAGAAGGAGATTTACCCGTGTCTAAGGGGACAAGAGTAGGCTCGAGGAGACAAGTGGCATGGTAGGGTAGTTGCTGGATTTGTGGTGGTTTGAGTCTGTTGTTTGCAACTATAAATACATATCTTTGGCTGAGGAGAAGTAGGAATGTCACTCTCCCCTTTAAACAAGATACCGGTAGGGACAAAAAGTTTAGGTGGCACGTCTTCCACAATGGAAGGAGACTCCACCGGAAGAGGTGCCGTAGTGTAGTATAATGTAGATTTGTGAAAGACAATATCCATGGTCACAAACCAACATTGAGTAGGAGGATGAAAACACTGATAGCCTTTCTGAGTTGGAGCATCGCTTAGAAAAATGCACTGGAGACCATGAGGATAAAACTTTCCATGAGGATGATGATCACGAGCATAACAGACACTACCGAATACCTTGGGCAGAACAAGAAAAGCAGTGGAACCCTGAAGAAGATCCAGAGGGGAGCAGAAAAGAACAAGAAGGCATTCGGTTGATCAGAAAGGCAGCAGTGAGAATCATGTCACTTAATACTGGGGAGGAATATGCATCTCAAACATAATAGAGCATGCTACCTCGCAAAGGTGGCAATTCTTCCACTCAACAATCTCAGTTTCGTGTCGGGTTATCTACACAACTAGTTTGATGGGTCATCCCATGAGCAAAAAGGTAGGCTTAAAAGGGCCCTTTAAAATATTCACGGCCATTGTCGCTTCGAAGGATCTTGATGGTAGCACCGAACTTAGTCTGAACCATACTGTGAAACTGTTGAAAGCAATGGAAGAAGACAATCAATAAAACCCAAGTGGTCCGAGAAGACAATCAATAAAAGAGACAAACCACCGATAACCATTGACAAACACATAGCAAGATGGACCCCAAATATAAAATGTATCAATGAAAAAGAAGTGACAGTTTAATTTCCAGAAACAAAGTGATCCGAGTTTGTTTGGCCAATACATATGCCTAAAAAAAATGACTCGAATTGTAATTTTTTGAAGGAAGGAAAAAACATAGCTAAAGTTTCCAAAGGAGGATGTCCTAACCGACGATACCATTATAGTAACTCAGAGACAAGAGTTGATGTAAAGGATATCTGAAGAGCCTGACCAGAGACCAAGACCAAGTCATCATCAGGTAGATATAGACCACCACGCACCCTACTAGAGGCAATCGTTGCCCTTGTCACCAGATCCTGAAAAACACAATGAAACGGGAAAATGTGACTTTGCAATTAAGACTGGAACTAAGTCTATTAATGGACATAGGTTAGTAGGAAAAGAGGGAACCTATAATATAATAGAAAGGGCTAAAGGATTACAACTAACGGAGCCCTTTCTCAAAATAGTGGAATAAATACCGTTAGCCAACTTGACCTTACCATTACATTAGGACTAGTAATGTACTGGGAGAAAAGAGAAACAACCTGTCATATGATCGGAAGCCCCAGAATCTATATCCAAGGGGCAGAAGGGATGACATAGTATGGCCACAGAAAGAGATACCTGATCCAGAAGGGGTGGAACAAGTAGAGCTCGTAGTAGTTGGTGCTGGAGAGTTCGGACATGTCAGAAGGTGCCAAATGGCAGTGAGCTCATCTGATGATAATGAGGCTGCAGAGATGCTGAGAGCAAAGTCAAAGTTTGGGACCTCACTATGTTTGGCATGACTCTTCCATCTCCCTTTGCCATATGTATCAGTAGGACGGCCATGAAGCTTCCAGCAATGCTCCTTGGTGTAACGCTCCTTCCCGCAATAATGGCACTTCATTGGAGCTATGGTAGAGGAGCCACCAGACTGTGGGGCTGGGCTGAGGGACTGAGTGCAAGAGACAACTGCAGATGCCAATCTCTTGGTGTATGTGGCAATAGGTTGTGGAAGCATAGTGGTACGACAGCTGTCCTTAAGTTGGATCACAACATAGGCTTGATCCATATAGGAAAGGGAATACAAACTCAGAACCTGGGACTGCAACTGATCAAACTCCATATTCAGACCTGCCAGAAAGTCATAGACCTGGATCTTATCCTCTCATTTTTGAAAACCGGTAACATCTACAGGGGTGGAAGGAGTATACTCCTCATGAAAGTCCAGCTTAGTCTATAGTGTGCGTAGCTAGCTCATAGTAGTACTGGGATAGTGTGAGCCCTCTCTGCCTTAGGTCAGGAACCTTCTGATATAGTTTAAAGGCCTGAGCATCATTCCCCGCTTGGGAATAGATATTCTGGACAGACTTCGAGATCTTCACAACAGAGTAAAAAAGGAGATATCCGCGTGAAGTTGTAGTTGCATAGAGTTGACAAAGAAGGTCATAACCAGAGAGTTGACATCCTCCCACTTGTCAATTTCAGGATCAGTGGTCGAACGCTTCGAGGCTCCAGTGAGGTACTCGTAATAGCCACGGGACTTGATGGAGATGCAGATCGAACATGACCACATAAGGTTGTTTGTGTTATCAAGCTTAACACAAGGAGAAAGGTGGGAAGAGTTGAGGTGTCTCCACCAGTGGAAGCAAAAGAGCTGGTAGACATAATTACAACTCAAGGGGGCTATGGTAATGGAAGAGGCACCAGCCGGAGGTAGAAGAAGAGCACAAAAAACCACCAAAAAGCAGGAAAAAAGCTAAAAAAACCCAAAAGTCAATAAAGGGTGAAAATCCTAACAAATCGATTTTGGGGATAGCTCTGGAATAGAGTCCTGAGATGGTAAAGTGGCTAGTACATACCATTACAAGGACAAGGAGCACCAATCGTTACAAATGTCAAGATGATCGGAGCATCGAGCAGGGAAAAAACACCCTGACAAGAAAAAATCGATTTCAGGGGAAAAACTTGAAAATATCAATGGAAGGAGTTGGGTCTAGTAGATAATTGTAGAAGAGCATTTGAGAGCTTAGGGGGGAAGGGAGATGGAGGCTAGTGGCTCTCTTGGTGGTTTAAGGAACTACCACCAAGAGAGAGAGAGAGAGAGAGGCGCTGGGAGAGAGAAAAAGGGAGAAAGAGATGGAGAATGGAGGAAACCCTTGGGGGTTGGATCCAAAGGCTCTGATACTATGTTGGATGGGGTAATGACTTGTGTCTAATATGACACCATGCCTATTTATTTATAATAAATGAGAGAAAGTTTTAGGATATTACAAGGACTATTAAACCCCTTAAGGACCTAAGGACCTTTTTGGAATCTGACACTTTCCCTAAAACCCATTATTACAACACAAATCTTCGTTGAATCCTCTTCCTACGGATCTCAAGCATTTATTTTAATGCGAAACCCCTCAAGAATGGTTGATAGAGGTGAGTAATGCAAGCACCAGCCCCTAACTCTTCATCTCCCTTTACTCTTCTGTTTTCAAGTGCTCTCATATAAGTTTTGGGAGCTAAATCCATAAAATAACAAGCCTAAAATGAACTCATTTCCGCTTCTGGTCTGTCCGGGTATGGCTGGACCAGTTTCTGTGCACTGCTGGAAAAATGATCATATGTCACTCATTTTGACGTCTGATTGATTTGATTCCAGTGGCATTGGAAAGAAGACTCAAAGCTCTACAACATTCATGTTTTGAGCTATTCCATAATCTACATAAACCACCTCGAAATGCCCTGAAGAAAGTCTTGCCATATGCAAAACTGGAATTATGGAAAATCTGCGCAATAGATAATGTTCAAGTCATCTCTCTCAGAAAATTCCAATTGACCTGATTCCAACGCCAATGGAAAGAGGCCTTGCAGGGCTACAATATTTGTGTTTGAGCTTCAACAGATTCGGCCTCTAAGATGACTCAAAAATTACCTCACGATTGCCGGTCTAAAAACAGGGTTCTGAAATTGTTTGCCTACTCTATTTGGGCCACTTTACCTTGATCATTTCCACTCTCTTTTCACCTGAACATGCATGATACCCAAACATGTTGCCACATCAGCCATACACACAAGGAAGGATGGAGTGCCATTGCCAACAATAAGCATTCATAGGATGTTGCCAACAATGACAACTCTTCAATTATGCCTCTACCACTGTTCTGATGCCACATGTCTAACTATCTCCCCCTTTGGCATGTTGGCAACTCTGCATATCTACAAAAAGAATTGCGGAACAACACTGCAAACAAAACACATATAATGTAGCTAATTAGGTTTCTCTACAAGTTAGACTAGGTTGTTTACTTTCCTAGTTAGACTAGATCCTTAGTTTCCTAATTTAGAGTTATACTAGAATTATTTCTTACTTATGCAAGGACTATGGTTGTAATTGCTTGATTCTGATCTATCGCATAAGCCTCTCTCAATTCTTTTCTTCTTCATAGGTTCGGGTTGCTAAGCTTTTGTCACAAATAATAATGATAATGGTAATGGTACTATCATATGACAATAATGACAATTATAATAATGAGAGAGAGAGAGAGAGAGAGAGTCTCATACATTGGCCATATAGGTGAACAATGAAGGAAAGACTTTTCAACTAAAAAGTTTGTGTTCATGTTGTATTGGTTAATTTTTTTTATGCTATATGTTTCTCTGAATTGCATCTAAGCATCAAGGTTTCTAGAATCCTTATTTATGTTCAAAATTCCAAAACAAACCAGATTCTAGGTGACAAGTTTAGAAACCAAATTGCTGGAAAATGAAAAATATGAAATATCAGAAAAGGAGTATGGTCTTCATAGTACTTTGGTGGAGTAACAAACTCAATGTGCTCAACTTCAAAATCAGGTGTATAAATGAATGTAGTGCCCATAGAGTCCTCTTCAGTTGCATCATTGTATTCTCTTATATCAAAATCCACTGTAGTGTCGAGTTCTTTTAAGTTCTTCATCTTGTCATATTCAGTAATCTTAGTTGGTGAGACCAAGCACAATACATGCGATCTATGAGCTTCCTCTTCATCATCTTCATTGTCATTAGTCAGTTTCTCTTCAACTACATCGTTAACAGGGACTACATTATAATATTATGTATAATGGTAGCCGTGATGGAATTCTTTGGGTGTTGAGAGAAAAACTTGGCAAAATGGTCATAGTTGTGATAATGATAACATTTGACCTTACTCCCTCCACCCATGGGAGCTTTCCCCTTTTATGTGACATCGGAACATGTGTTTGTCTAATAGGACCATCTGAAGCAATACCACTAGGTGTCCTAGGATACTCCCCTGCTTGAAAACCAAGTCTCCTTACAGGTGGCTTCAACTATTCCTCAACCCGTAGAGCCTTGAGAAAGCAATCTTGCATGTCACAGATGTCAACCACGCTAAGCGCTCACCGATCTGGCCGTAACCCTAACTTGAATTATGATAGAAGTTGTGTGTCATGTTCCTCAATCCATTTCCACGAAACAAGAGAGTAAAAAATTGTTGCATATACTCAGTAATAGAAAATGTGCCTTGCATCAAGGAATTTAACTGATCATGCAGTCGTGCCTGGAAAGTCTGTGGAAGGTAATTGCCTTTCAATTCTTCTTTCATCTCATCCCAAGTAGTGGATGTTGTATGTCGAAATGTGTAAGCTTCTTTGATTATTCCATCACTCGCTTGCTGGCCCAATAAGTTTTGCACGTGTTAACTGCATTTTCCTTACTTTTGTCAGCTCATACCACTCAAAATAGTCATCCAGAGCATGCAACTAGTTATAGAAAGTTTGTGGGTCGAAGTTTCTACTGTATCTTTCAGCTTTAATTGATACCCTTTGAGGATCATCAAAGTGTATGCTGTTCACCCTTCAAAGTATGACCTCATATAACTCAAAGGTAGGTCAAGGTGTGTAAACTCTCTGTGGCTCTCTAATTATAAATCTGAGTGTTATCGGCTTTAGAATGATTAGGCTGCCCCCCTATCACCCCTACATTTTCAAAGCTACCTCGTGTAGGGATGATAGGGATACTCATCTGTCGCTCGATGTTTGTCATCCTCTCAAAAAGTTGCTTCTGTTCTGCCAAAATCTGTTGCATGATCTCCAGTATATGATTTAAAGGGTCATGAGCCAAATTTGGGGTCCTCTGCCATGGCTCTGATACCAAAAATGGTGGAGCAGCATCTTTCAACAGTTACAAGTTCCAACTCAGAAAAGTAGAACCACAAGGCACCATGTGTACCAGATTTTATAACAGATTTGCAGCTCAAAATCAAGTTTTCAGATTTAGACAAATTCTGGTTGAATGTATTACCCAGATGAGGGAACAAAACACCGGAATTTCTAGGACATCAAACTGCTGGATATAATATTATGGCCCAATAACAGAATTAGTAACTCTTTTAGGAGATTTATCCGAACTCCAGATCAGCAGGTTGGACCCATCTGAATTTCTGGTTGAAGGTGACAAAAGAGTCTGGTCCAAAATTGTGAGTGATCAAATTCTTGTATGTGCTAATCATTTTCTATTGTTGTACGTTGTTCGCAGAGCCCCTTTTGCTTGTGTCTTAAAAATTGATACTACTTTATGTTGTTCATCCATGTCAGATCTTTATTACATGTGAATCTTCATTCCATTTGCCTTTTGTGCTATTTACTATAATCACTCAAGCTATCAATACGACCTTAGTATTTTATTCTGTTTCCTTTATTTTGCAAAATATTCAGTTTATTTTAGGTGAAAGGTTTTGTGCACGGTTGTGTACATGGCCATTGCTTCAGCCATCGGATGGGGGAGAGAGGGAGTGTGATAATACCATTTCTGCCCCCTACTGGATGAAGGGCCGAAGTGCTGGCAGGGTAATATATAACCGTGCACAAAAATTGGACCTCTTATTTTATTTTGGAACTTTTGCTTGTAACTTGTCTCACTTTTCAGGAGTTTATGGGGAGCACACTGGGTAGCCTGTCTATGTTGCAGTCGAAGGTGCTTGGTCTTGAAGATGCTGTTGATAAAATAGCTCAAGATTTTCATAGGTTCAGCTATACTAACATGGCAACCTCAAAGATATTGAAGAAGAGCCAAAGTGTCTCGTCGTCTCCTCGGCTCTCTACCTGCAGTCCTAGGCCATCAGTTGATATCGATAATAGACAACCTTCTCAATTGTCTATAAGAAGCAGAGAATTTTGGGAGGAAGCTGCAATTGGCAAGGGCAGATCTAATACTGTCGACATGTGGAGGGATCCTACAATGAACATGTTCAAAAACCTGACTGCTAAGGGTGTTCAACAGAGCTTTGGCCATGCACCCCAAAGCTGTCAAACAAGGAAAAATGAAGGTTTACATCCTGCTTTGGTTGGTAAAGTTGACGCCAGCCAAAACAGTGTTGAAAGTAAATGTAGCTTGTGGAAACATGTGAAAGATTTTCTGTTTGTAGGGGACCTAGATTCAGCATTCGTGGAGGTCCTCTGTTCGGGTGATGATCTCGTTCTAATTGAGCTTCTGGACAAAACTGGTCCTATTTTGGAGAGTTTGTCTCATGAGACAACCAGAGAAATTCTTAGCACTTTGGCATCACTGTTCCTTGATCAAAGATTTCTGGACTCCATTATCCCTTGGTTGCAGCAGGTAAACCAGTCCCTTTTCTACACTTTGACATTTCCTATGATTCTCTCTTTAAATCCAAATGTTCTGGCTGTGTCTACTGTATTTTTCTATGAGGAGGTTTTTAAATAATGAATGCATGCTGTATCAAGGATTCAGTCACTTCTGATGTTGAGACAATCCTTAATGGAGATTTTTTAATTACTTATATTTGCAAGTTTATACTTACTCTTTAGTAGTTACAATGAGCTGAGCTCATGCATCTGAACCTGGAACCCTATCAGGTTAAGCTAATCATTGCGATGACCCCTTTTTCTTGCCTTTCCCTCTTTACCAATTTAGTGCTGCATATGATATATCTTTTAGATTTGCTTCTAGGAAATAATGTGGAGCGAGATTAGTGTGTTGGTATAAGAATGCCACGCTATTGTGTTGTATTTTAGGTTGTGGACTTGAGCACTACCCGGGGACCAGATTGCCTTGGTCTGTCTATGAAAGCGAAGAGGGAATTTTTGTCTGCATTACAAGAAGCAGCAGGCATGGATTTCCTCAATCCAGTGAAGAGGAGATCAATTACGCAGTATGCAGTGAAGTTACAGCAAATTTGGGGTAAGTCCATTTCATTTGAAATTGATTACATGTGCAAAATACTGAATCTCTGTCCCAACCCCTACTACAAAATAGTATTTTATGAGTTATGAAGTGGTCAACTTAAGAGAAACATCAATTCTTAACTTGTAGACTGAGTGCACATTTGAAGCAGTAATTTCATAATGTGCTTATATTTAAGTTGGGATAAGGCTGAGTTTGTTGCTTATATTTGTTTCTAGTGATGGATTGATTTCTGTATTCTTCGTCAAAAGTTATTGCTTATTATCCTTGTTTTCACTCATACTGAAAAAAGTATATGACATAGTTGTCATGGTGTCTAGGCGATCCAAGGCGTTGGAGGGGGCTGGACACGGCGAAACTAATAAGGCACCTGGACGTCTAGGATATTGATGAGAATTGATCCTGGCAGCCTGGCAGCATGGAGGTAACAAGTGTATTGCTTCTAAGGGGTCCAACTGAGCTGTTTTCGTTATTTTATTTGGTGCCGTATCCTAGAACAGTTTTCTCCATGGTTTGATAGATTGAGGGATCGCCAATCTCTGTAGGCTCACTAATCTTAAAAATCCTTTACCACAATTTCTCAATTTTGTTTGAACTCTCATAAATCAATACTTTGAATTGTCCTAAACCTCTGGAGAAATGAAGTAAAACTTTCACTCTTTATTTTTAGTCAAAGTATGAGTTAATTGTAGTTTTACATTGAATTTTTCGAAGTTATAGCCCAGTAAGAACCATTCAGGGTTGGATAGAACCATTAATCAATAAAAAAAAGGCCGTGCTTCCATATTTGGAACACCAGTTGAAAACTTTCTTACTCGTGCTTATAACTACTTGTGGGGTTTTCTATATGATTTCTTAGTGATGGGAGTTTCACTTGATCTTGTTCAAGGATTGGGAGATTTTGACTCTTGATTGATTTATTTTCCAATCCCTGCTGCTCCATGCCCAGGCACATGCAAGTGTATGTGTATTGGCAATCAGATTGGTTTGGCGGTTTGGCTTTTTGGGTGGTTTGAGCTTGGTTGCCATGATTATATGCCAAATCTCAACCTGGGGAAAGGAAAACCTGAGACCAGCCCATTAATAAGGGTGGATTTGGATTGGCCGAGTGACTATCAAGTTTGAGCAGGACACGTTGGAAAGGACTGGTTGGGGCTAGGTTGGGGTTGGCTTGGAAGGGGGATTTTTATGCCCCAGAGAGAATTTCTAGTGCCTTGAATTCTTAACTTTTGCTTTGTTGATTCCTGGTAACGAGGACATAGAACGGTGTTGTGTTCAACATGGCATATGCTATAATCCATAGGAAAAAGGAAAAGAAAGTCACCTGTCTTGGAAGTTACTAATGTGGTAAACAGAAGTATTTGAAGCAGATACAATGGGTGGCAAGACATGGTAAGATTTTTGAAAACTAAAATGTCATATTACGATTTTTGAGCTATTTTACACTTTGTTCTCTTGTAAAATCTCGTCCTTTCTCTACTATTGGAAAAAAAGTTTAATTGTTTCTACTTCCCTTGCATAAATCATCAGTATGTCCTGTTTCTGTATTCCATTGAACTAGTCCTGGATGAAACACTTTGTATTCTCCGAATCTGAGTGTTCCCTAAACCTGACCCAATGGTAGTTTATAGGGCATACGATGAAGCAGGACAGATCTGATTTGTTCATTTTCAACTGGGTTTGGATCTTAAAATCAAATATGTTTTGAATGGGGACCATCTCCAGTTTACGAAGTATGTTGGCCTTGCCAGTCTCTCGGGTTGAAATCATCTGCAGTTCCGATCTCATACAATTCCGTGCAATACCACCTTTAGGCGGTGACACGTGTATTGATACCAATACAATGGTCCAGATCTGGTACAACTAATAAAACATTAAATCAGTGAGGAGGCATTTAAATCAGATCTGAACTATTATATTGGTATCAATACACGTGTCACCGCCTGAAGGTGGTATTGCATGGAATTGTACGAGATCGGAATTGCAGATGATTTTTTTTCGTCTCGTTTACGGGAAAGAAAACATGGTGAAGCATAATACCCAGCTGTAACCCTTATCTGATCTTTATCTGATCTCTCTGTATATTGTATTGGATACGGAACCTCAAGTATGGATTATACATCTATATCAGCGGACATGCATCTGGATTTGGAATTGGATATCCCCATTTGGATCTCAGCCAGGCCTTACGCATTTCAATTGCTCCTGAATCAAAAGTAAACCTACTTGTCCAACACTAATCCTTGTCTGTGATTATTTACATGCTTTTCTAAAAGCAAAGGCCGGCTAGAGCGCAATGTCTACAGAAAAAATGTAAGCCTGAGGTAGTTGAAAGGCGAACAGCCCCACCCCGAAGAGGTAGTTTAAAGCCACCCACTGGTCAGTTAGGTGGACAAGTGTCCTTCAATTACAGAAGGGGTTGTTTGAGAAGGATTATGAGCGCAAGAGAGTGGGAGCGGTTACGCTTGAAATTGGAGGACTATTTAAATAAAGTGCTAAGGCAACGTGAAGAGATCCAACACTTCAAGACAAAGCCCCATATGTTATCTTTTCAGATAGAATTAGAATTTGTTCTTTTCCCTTTTCTTTATCTCTTCATAATCCAGTAGTTTGCTTTTTTAATAAAATTCCTAGTTACTCATCAATTCCATTATATTGATTGTGGAGTATCAAAAGTTCTTGAAGCAATCGAGGCATAAGGAGCAACTCATTTTGCTTGACCGGAAGTCAGATTTAATATTGAGTTTTCAAGAGAGCTCTGGCACGCCTCGCCTGCGCAATAAGAATACTGTCACTTTGTTCAGCATATTGAAGGGAAGGGAAATTGGAGAACAATTTTTGGCACACCCGGTGTTGAAATTAAAGAATGGTAGTCCAGACTCCAGATGCCACGGAGTACCACAGATTCTAATGAGGGGGCATGCTTCTCATGTCCTAACAGTGTTCAAATCCTAGTTTAGAGAATACTTCGTTTGGGAATCAGTCGAATGTAATTGGTGAGGATCCAACCTACCAGATGGTTTCTACGATGCACACGGTACACTACAGTTACGATCATGACCCAATTCAATACCAACCATTAGGCAAGGTATGATCAATTGGTAGCTATCTTAGCGCCACAGGGTCACTTTAGTTGGAATCATCAAAGTAATTTGATTGCACCTTCATCTAGCCAGATATGCAATCTTAGGGAAGGAGGAGGTAAGCATGGGCAACTAAATCACTTAATGCTTGGAATCGAACAACACAACCCAGAGGCGCCAATGTGCCAGCATTCCATGGCACCGCGATCGGAATGTCATTTCAACTTTCAAGGTCCTAAGGTAACATATAAGAACCTCATGTTTGTTTGTTACGGTTCAGCCGATTAATCATGTGTGCCAATACCATCCCATTAGGAGGAAATTTAAACAGAGCCCCTAATGGAAATGGCAGGAGAAATGGAGGAACTAATCAGAGGGGAGATATCCCAAGACAGAATGGGTGATCAACAAGCAAAAGTTCACCATGACTTCAACCAGGGTCAGGTTGACCGCCAAGGTGGTCAGTGGCCAAATGGTGGTGAGTTACTTATATTCAGTCAGGTTAATCTAATACCAGTTGATTGAGAAGAGTTGGGCAGGTTAGTTCAGGATCTCAATTTATTGGAAGCCATATCCGGAACATCTAGATTTGGTAGACTTTGGTCTAAATATTTAAGTTCCAGAGTTTTCCAAAATGTTCAGAGGATAGTATGTCAACAGTTGAACACAGCCCGGTTTACCGTGCAATGTGGGACTCTTGGAACCCTATGAAATATTGATGTTAAGGTTTTTTCCTAATTCCTTGACTAGAGCCAAATTTAAATGGTATTATAACCTTCCAGCTGATTCAGTGCGAAATTGGACCGAAATTGAAGACAGATTCCATTTCCAATTCTATTGTAATAAACCAATTGTGTCAGACCTAGCTAGAATGTCTCAAATGATAGATGATCCTGTTGATAAATTCATCAATAGATTCAAGACCGCGAAGCATAGATGTACGATTGTCCTTCAGGAGAGTTGAGTATGCAAAGATGGCAATTAAAATTTTTGTTCAATAAGATACCAAATGGATGATTGACTCATTCCATATTACAAATAATCGCAGGAAATCCTTTGACAATACTATTCCTATTTCTCAATGATATCCATGACCGAGACAATGGCTGAATCCCTTGAAACCATTTCATAGAAGTTCATTGATATATTTTTTTCATAAAGCAAATCAACTTCGCATTCTTGAACAATCCACATCACTTCTGGTTCTATTGTAACAAAAGATTCCCTTTTTATGTGGAAAAGACCCGTATCAATAATTATGATCTTACGTATGGACAAGCAATCTCAACTTTGAGATGAGGAAGTGTTTTTCTGGTCAATATTTCGTTGACCTTGGTCAATTGGAAGCACATACTACTGGTTATGAGCATTTACTCAAGGAAGAGGAACAAAGATGTTTTACTTTCACCGGGACCTTTTAAAAGGGCCCTATAATTTGGATTTAATGGGTGCGAATGATGCTAAGATAACCAGTTGTGTTGACTGTGAAGTTGACTCGGCTGAGATTGTGGAAGGCAAATCTTATGTTTGTAATTTAAATTCCAACACAAATTTGATCATAGTTTGAAACTTAAATTCCAACACAAAACTGGGAAGGTCCACAAAGTTTACTCCTTTACCTTTAGAAGAGCCCAATGAAGTGGGGGTCATTTGATATACCCAAATAAGACCACACAATATAAAGAGCACCCATGTATCAATACTGTCTGGTCATCTCCATCAACCAAGCATGGTCGGCTCCTCTGGTCATCTCTATCAACCATGTTTGGTTGCCGTCGGTAACAGCATCTGGTCATCTCCGCCGACACAGCTATGAGACGCGAACATGTCTTGGCTATGAACGTTCATCACAACCAACCATGTATCCCCTAGATTCTCTTCAAATAGTAGACCAGCTATGATTGTAACCACCTATATGCTAAACCTTTTTTTTTTTGGTAATTTTTTTATATGCTAAACCTTAATTATCTAAGGTAACCATGGTGAGGTTGGCAGCTATGAACATCCCAAAAGTAACTATGATTGAGTTAACCGTTATGAAATCATTGACATCGGAAGGGATAGTGACCATCCCACCAATAAGAGCCCTGTCCAAGTATGCAGAGAAAAAGAATAGTCCTCCAATGGCCATGAAGACCAGTTAGTATAAAAGGAGAAGAAGGCCCAGATCCCAGGTAATCGCAATCACAACTCGAACACCCATTGCTCTACTTTGTATTCCTTTCTTCTCCATCCTGAACTCTATTAGTAATTTAGGCATTGGAGCCTCCCCATCGGATCACCCCTCCAATCCTTATTATCTTATCCATTGTGTGCAGGCCTAAGCTGACCGGGATTCTATAGCAACACTAAGCAATAGAAAGAAACATAGCAAGTGCACAGGAACAGTCCCCTCTACACAAGTCTCTATCGAAAAATGGCATATAGCTCCCTTGTATCAGAGCCTTGTAGAGGTCATATACAATGTTAAAGTATAAAGGATAATAATTTATGTTACAGACTAACAGTTAAAGATACGGACCACTCTGACAAGCCAAACAAACTAAGCAGAAAAGATTTGAACCCGCAACACCCCCCCCCCCCACACACACACAAAAAAAAAAAAAAAAAAAAATTTACAGATCTCTTTGTGTTGACCCAGATATCGAAAGTTATGATTCATCTTCTTCCAGGACTAGTAGGTTGATGGTCGTTGTTTGCTCCAGTTCCCGAGTAATCATCGGCTTCAATATCCATTCTGCCTCTTATTGTTGCCTCTCCCAACTCTAATTCTTCTCTATAGTTTCTCCCCTCCATTAAACCCTGCATTAATTAAACAAGTTTGCTACAAAAAAACCATCCCCAAATTCAAGCGAACAACACACAGAGAGAGAGAGAGAGAGAGAGACTACCTGCTTCCCAAGTTCTTGGATTGATGGGTCTTCATAACCTGACTTGAGGAAAGCTGTATATAGGAAGGTAGAAAACCATTTGAATATTATCAACAGAATATAAGGAAACCCAATAGATTGGTAAAGAAATCCTTGGAAAGGGTTATATCATCTTACCAGATTGAGGAACTGTTCTAGATGAAAGAACATAGGAGAAGCCCAGAAAGATTATGAGAAATCGAAGCAAAGCCTTCTGTTCCATGTGATCAAATGAAAAGAATAGCAGATCAAAAAATGAGATATATATCCCAAGTCCAAAGACAGCTTGATTGCTTCTGCGATCCGATGATTATGCGGAGTTGGTCTTTAGGGTTTATAAATTTGTTTAGTGTCCAAAGGCTGAAACACATGGAAGGATATAATAATGACTAAAGTCAACTAAGATTATCAACAATGTTTGGTGAATCATCAGTGCCCAGTGGCTCAATTAATTATGTATTTTTTTAATTTTCTTCTTTCGTTTGTATACTCGGATATACGCCTATCTATGATCATCCATTGCTACAAATGAAGATATCTAGGTCATAGATTGACTCCACACATGGCATGTCGTATGAAAACATTTGTACATAAATTCATAAACACAGATGAAATCAACCACAGCCGGATGCCGAATAATGGACATTCTGCAGACCTAGGTTGATTGCACTGTCCAATATGGGTCAATCCAGATTGACAAATATGATGCAGCTTGTGTTCCCATATTGATACTGAGAGGGGGTGAATCAGGGCCTTCAATTTTTTTTGGTAAATTTTCTCAACACACCCTTTGAAGTTCTCTACACATGCCACTCCCTATACTATTGGCAATCACTCTGGTATATACATTGATTGTACTACTTTCTATCACAATTCTAATGGCACTGACACATGCACTCTCATTGATTAGTTAGAGTAATCCCAATTTTACCCATCACAGAACACTTCGTATGCATATCCATATTCCAATCACAAGTGGCCAGGTCTACCAGGTTGTCCACATTCACTCTGCGAACAAACACAACACCCTAATACATAAATAACAAAGCAAAGCAGGGAAACTCACAACACAAAATATATATGTGGTTTGAGAGCTTAGCATATACTCAACACTTTCAACAATTACATCTATCAAGAGCTACAACTCCAGGTTTACTCAACTACAAATGTGAAAATGCTACAACACCCAATTTTAGACTACCACTATAATCAAGGAGCCACGCTACCTAAGGGTGTTTTGGTGTATACGGTACAGTTTGGTTCGGTTTATATTTATTTGGATGAATTCAAAACTGAACCATTACTAAAAATTGCACTTTCTCAAAATCGAAACTGTTAATTTAGTAAACAGCTTCGGTTTCATGGTTTTTAAATGGTATCAATTTCACGGTTTTGATCACGATTTAATTCATACGATTTCTAAACGGTGAGCAGTCGGTTTGCTAGTTTATTCGCATGCTTACTGAAATTTGCTTTGTTGATATACGCTTCAATCTTATATCAAATTAAATGAGGCATTGAACAAGCAATGATTTAACTACATAACTACATAATAGGAGTAAATTATTGAATAGACTAGTCGACATCCTTTATGGTCCTTCATTCTTCCCTAAATTAAACCCATCCCGTTTTATTAAAATAACCAAACAACTAAGCAAAAGAAAATATTAATGGAGAAAGTGAAATACAAACAAAGTTGCTAATGAACACAACTTATCGTTAGTGTTCTAAAGTTAAAGAGCATGAGACACTGAAATACATTAGTTAACCCTTTATTCAATTAAATCGATATACATGTTAAACGGGTTGGTTTTGATGGTATAAACAATTCGGTTTTTACGGTGTCAATTCGATTTGAAACCGACGAGTTAGACAGTTAACATTGAACTAACCGGTCTTAAACTTGAAATCAGAATCTAACTATTTACTAAATGGTTTTACGATTTCGGTGTAAATGACTTAGTTTCGAAACGTTTTCGGTTTCAAGTTCATATCCGTACTACTACCCTTGAAATTTCCAACCCCAACTGGAACACCTCAATACATCAGATGATGGGCTCATACAAATGTAATCCACCCAATTACAATACCATAATTGACTCGGGCATATTCCCAAACATTTTTTTTGTAGATGCGCAAATGGAGAATCGAACCTGAGACCGTGTGCCTATCCACACAATTCCCAATTCGCTCTAACCATTTGAGCAGCCCACAAATGGATACATTTTTCACAAACACTTACCCTACTGTCAAAACACATACAAATAGGACATGAAACATGTAGATTACCTCAACCCGTGTAATCTCGCAATTGATTACTCTCCAGTGGGCAATGTAGTCTTCCACATCACCAAAACCCTTCACCACATGAACTAGGCTGTTTTTCAAATTGGAACGCCTCTCCTAGTTCAATTCCACCACTGAGTGCTCCAGTGGAGTCTAAACATCACTAACAATGTAGTCCAATCGAAGATGTGATCAATCGTACCCATATAAGTGCTGTATTTTAGCCCTATTCACGTTCTTGACTCAATTTGGAGAAAAGAATAAAAAACTGGGGTCCATTTGGACTTAAAATGGCTTCAGAAACCTCATTTGAATTATTGCCATTGGATCTTACAGGGGAAGCTCGGATTTGCTCCAAAAGGAATCTCTTACATGGGGGTACCATTATAAGTTGGCATCTCGCTTTTTGACCATCAGATCATCTCCTTGAAATGCCAGTGGCCCCTTGGTCCTTGCATCGACTCAACTGCTTTAAGTGGAAGGCGGGGGCATCCAAAGCTTATGAAAAGGCATCTTAGAGCAAGCATACAAACGCCGACACATATAATCATCCCCAACTAGCGGATTGATTTATAGTCATCGAATTCAAATTGCGAAGCTGCAGGAGAGATGCTAGCCATTGGATCATAAAAAGTGCGTCATGCAAAATCGACGATCTACCTTTTTCAGAGAAGCAAGGTACTCAAATGTTGAATTCGATGACTATAAATCATCCCCAACTGTTGGGATAAATGTTGGGATTAGATGTCTGGAGTGGTTTTTTCCCTTCCTATCACCAGTTTTAACTTGAGTTTTGGAGATTTTTTAGGGATCAACTCTAGGATTAGTTCTTCATTTGTGACCTGTAGGTAGCAAAGAGACAAGAATCTGCAGTATCTGTTACATTCGTGCCCTGATCCGGTCTAATTTGAATTGTTGTGATAGATCTCGGACTGGAGGTGGAAAGTACTATCAGGTTTTGGCTCGCGACTGTCCATTGCAAAAGGAGGAGAGATGACCCCACGTGCTTGTGTATTGCTTGTCAATCCAACTGAAGGGGATTCAAACATTCTGATCCCAGACGGTAAGTGACCCGACACCCCACATCCGAATCCCAGTACGTACCAAAACTGCTGAAAGACCATGAACACAGCCTAGGACAACTACCTGTGCGAGACCAATTAGTGGACAACAAGCAGTCAAGACCATTGTTAGTCAAAACGGGAACAAAAAAAAAAACAGAGACGTATGGTATGGGTTTTAAACAGATAAAAACGATGAACGGTACGATAAAAAAAATGGCAAAAAAAAAGGGAACGGCAAACGGATGGAAACGAACGGTACGAGTATTAAACATGTAGTTTTCAAAAAAAGGAAACTAAAAAAAGGGTAGTATACTCATGTAATTTGAGAGATTATTACCTGTATACCTGCATCTAATGTACTAAACTACAACAACATCAAACATTCATGCAAATATCATCCAAAATATAGCATCTAATGTAAATTTCAAATAAAAATTAATACACCATAATAAAAAAAAAACATGTCCAAATATAAAAAAATTCCATACATGTCATCCACAATGTCTAAACAATTGAATAGATGTTTGCCTCTTGAAGAGAGAAGGCGAGCATCGAGCTTAGCAGTTTGGCACTTCAGCGGCTAAGTTCAACAGAATCAGCACTTCAGTTCACTTAGGAGAGGAGTAGAAGACGAGATGTTGGGAACTTGGGCTGGGAGGCTGGGGAAAAAGTGATTTTTTTTTTCAATGAATATGAAGAATTTCAATTGTACCCTTAAAATACGCATACACGTTTAAAACACGATTTTTCGTTTTTGTACCAAATGGCCCAGTGGAATTGAGCTTTTAATGGTTTAAAATGATGCTAGGAACATCCCCCACAAACTCCATGGAGCTAATTCTGGCGATCGGGCAAGAGCCGGAAAGCCCCAAATCTCACGGGCAACTTTTGTACTGCCAGCAGAAACACCCGAACAGCAACACTGGGTCTGCTTCCGCTGACTGTTTCCACTGACATGTTTCAGCTTTAGGAGCTCTTTGTTACCCTCACCGAAAATCACCGGAAACACCTCTGATGTGTCCGATGACAATACTGTCAATATGGGACTTTGTCTGTGCCCTTTGGGGGTAGCCCCAATGGGACCCTTCCAATGTTTCCGACACATAATAACACTCAACTATACTTGTGCCTAGGGCAGAGACTCGCACGTAACCCGAGGCCGATAGTGAATTGAATAACTGGTGGTCATACTTGAACCCCAATCCACACAAGCTTAATCAAGGTGAGAGATAATTGCTTTTCTTTTGTGGAATGTTTACAATATTAACAATTGTTTACATGTGATCGTATATTTAATTATCACTTTATTATTGACATGTTTAGGTTGACAATCATGATTTTGATAACTATGTCGGATCAATGGTATTGGAAATGATAATTATGATATGAGATGTATATTGATATGTGTGGCGAGATCAGGTATGGCCGAGGTGGTTCCGGTACCGTGATCACCGCGTGGTTGTTGTATGCATGTGATGGAATCCGATATGGCCGAGGTGGTACCGGTACCGTGATTGCCGTATGTTTGCTGCATTCATACATTGATTATGTGCATTAGAGTTAGTTGGAGTTGCGGATTACACTTTGTGGCTGATGTGTTCCCGGTATCATGTACTTCGGGACTGCATTTGGAAATGGATACGCTTCGTGGCAGATGGGAATACCGGTGTTGCATAGTCCATACTCAATTGCTATGCATGCTAGATAGGTATATAGTCGCGGGTTCCACCTTGTGGCCGATGTGGTCTTGATATCGTGTACCCCAGAACTATACTTGGAAATGGATCGGCTTCGTGGCCGATGGTGATACCGGTGTTGCGTGGTCCATACTGTATCATTATGAAAGGCATGTAGGATATTGTGGTTAGGTGACATTTCCCATGCTACGACCTCTTGCCTACAGGGCTAAGATGTTGGATAACCCAATGATGGTATGTCCTTCCCGGAATGCCACACCCATAGTACGATGTGATTGCTGTCGGAGGCGAGAACTTGTTCAACGCGGCCGATGGTGATACCAGTGCCGTGATTGCTAGGAGGGGGTTATTAGAGGTTTGCTGGGCGACTAATGGATGCATATCAGGACTGGTAGGCTCCTAATCATGGCTAGAGTTTGTATTGCTGTGTACTCGATGGCGGTTTCAAGACTAGGGATACAGCCGAATGTGCTGTAGTAGCATTTACCAGACTTAGTTGTATTGTTAGGTGGATAATAAAATAAATGAATTGCAACACGGGCATCATGGACTATGTGTCTAATTTCTGTAATCATGCATCATGAATTATTTATGCGACTGCCTTTGCTTGGTTGTGCATAAACCCCATCCCTCACTGAGCGAGTTGGAAAGCTCATCCCACATATATGCCCCCTTTTAGATGATGATGCAGGTACCATTGTACCTATCACGTGTGATCCATTACCCTTCGGACTAGAGTATGGTGTGAGAGACTGGTGAATACCAGAGGCGGAGGAGCACGACCAGGACTATGCTTGTGACCACTGTGCTTACGCCACACCCTGAGGAGTACAATGCACTTTTGGTGATTTTGATACCGAATGATACTATTGGTATTAGGGGTGTCAAAAAAGCCCGATCAATCTGAATCAGTCCTAGCCCGCCCTGAGCCCGAACAAGGCTTGGGTTGAGATTTCAGCCCATAGGGTGGGTTAGGGTTGAGATTTTCAGGCCCGCGGCAGGGTTGGGTTGAGCTTGGGTTGAGGTCTCAACCCAACCCAACCCGATCCAACCCAACCATATGTATTAGGTATATAATCATATAAGTATGCTAATAATTATTAACGAGTACTTCTAGGAAAAGGTTTTTCGTTTCCAACAATCTACACATATACGAAAACTTTGGTCTTTGGCATTTGCAATGCATCGAGATCAAGCAACTAAGTAATCGATAGTATTGGATTGGACTGAATTGGCTTACACTCGGCCCAATCAGGATCCATTAGGGCTAGGTTGGGTTGGGCTAAACCCGATAGGGTTGGGCCTAAGCTGAGATATCCTAGCCCGACCTAGGGCTGGGCTAGGGCTTAAGTTTAGTTAAAAGACCTTAGGGTTGGGTTGGGTTATCTAAAACCCAGCCCAACGATAACCCAACCCAACCCGGCCCATTGACACCCCTAATTGGTATTCTTTTGGGCTTATTATGTATGTATAAGTCATGATTAATTGTAAACGGAAAAACTTGGTTAAGGATATTTACATTATCACTAGATGTTCCCCATTTTACTTATGATTCCGCTATTATACTCTGATTCTGCTACTATTAGTTGGTTGTGTTGTGAGATTGTGAATTGTTAATGTACTACTATCAGAGATCCTGATAGGTTTGTAAGACGGGTAAACATCTTACTCACACCACCGGTATTCCTATATGGTAAGTTAGGTTTACTGGAAGTGGGGTGTGACAGTATCACCTCCAATTGATCTGAAGGATACTGTGACACGTATGATGGCCCCCCATGTAGGGTCTGGAGTACCACTAGAATTTTTGATTGGTTGCAATCTGACTAGGTTTCACAAAAAAAAAAAAAAAAATGACAAGGTTCAATCAAAGAAAACAATCCAACCCTTGAGGCTTAGATTTCACAAATCATTCTCAACCTGTGGACTAAAAAAGCCCAACCTAAATACTGCGATTTTTGCGTAGACTTAGACTTTTAGTCCAACTAATGGAAGCTAGGGATAGGGTTTCCTCTGACACTCAAGTACTAGTATGGAAAGCCCCTAATAAAAGTCATCAAATAAGGGAATAATTATAGGAAATAGGGTGTCGAGGCACTTCCATTTACACAAGAGGACACATAAATAAATTCGCACATTAACATTACGAGGATCCTTTAACCTCAAAGATAGCAAAACAACAAGGCCGTATATATATATAATTTTTTTTTGGGAGGGGTGGTTGTAAATAAGGCCATATATTGGATTGGTCTACAAAATTTGTGTGATTAATTAATTGGACACCTATCTAATGTTTTAGATTGACTATATCATCCTATCACGTGGCTCAAAATTAGGTGCTAGCCTTTGCAGCTTAGTTATAAGTAAGCGATCCCGCAGAAATCCGGCTAGTCTCCAACGACTGACGCTCCATTGAGTGTCCAACGATTTCGAAGATGATCGACACGTCGATTCCAAAAAATCTAACGGCTCATCAACTTCGACCTGTCTCTGCTGCCGCCTCTCCTTTTCCTGAACGATTGCAGAGGTAATGAACGACTGAAATCTTCCTCCAGTGGCACCGGAGTCCTTCACCTTCCTCTTCCAACGGAACCATTGCAGAAGGTTTAAGGAATTGCATTAACTTACGGTATTTGGATCTACGGTCTAAAACTACCACCCTGTTGCTGCCAAAAATCCGTATGAGCTGATCCTGCACAAGCACAGAAGGCAGAGGCCTGGAGCATTGTCCGGGATTAGTCCTCCAATGCCCAAGTTAGAGATCGGCCACACAGTTCTTTACAGGAGTAATGGTGTGGGTCTATTTGCTTACCTCTTGTCCTCCTCTTCGACCCTCTCTTATAGTCCTTAGGGTTTAGGTTTCTCTTTTCCTTGGAGGAGTCCTCCTTGGGTTTGCCTCCTTTCCTTTTCGAGTCCTATTCGTATACGTTTTATGCCCTTCGTGGGGAATATTCTCTTCACGTAGTTGACGTGGTTAGAATCCTTGCAGCCTCTATCAGGTGGGCGACACGTGTCCAGGTGGACGACGCGTGTCCTTACCCTACTGGGCAATCAATTTGGCCATATCAGGAGCCCCCTTACTCCCGCTAGGAGGCTCTTCCTGTGGGAGTAATCAACGTCAGGCTCGGCCTCGGCTTGAGCCTCCAATTGAGGTGGGGACCTTCGGTCAGGTCAGCTCGGCCTCAGCTTGAGATCCCAACTGAGGTAGGGACCTTCGGTCAGGTCCGCTCGGCCTTTGCTTGAGCTCCCAATAGAAGTAAGGACCTTCGATCAGGTCCGTCGATCGTGGCCTGAGCTCCCAACCAAGGTGAGGACCTTCGGTCAGGTCAGCTCGACCACGGCCTGAGCTCCCAACTGAGGTAGGGACCTTCGATCAAGTCTGCTCGGTCTTTGCCTGAGCTCCCAACTGAGGTAAGGACCATCGGTCAGGTCCGCTCGGCCTTTGCCTGAGCTCCCAACCAAGGTGAAGACCTTCGGTCAGGTCCGCTTGGCCTTGGCCTGAGCTCCCAACTGAGGTGGGGACGTTCGGTCAGGTCTGCTCGGCCTTTGCTTGAGCTCCCAATCGAGGTAGGGACCTTCGGTTAGGTTTGATCGGGCTATACCTGAGCTCCCAACTGAGGTAAGGACCTTCGGTCAGGTCCACTCAGCCTTGCCTGAGCTCCCAACCGAGGTGAAGACCTTAGGTTAGGTCCGATCGGCATTGGCCTGAGCTCCCAACCGAGGTAAGGACCTTAGATCAGGTCCGCTTGGCCTTTTCGTGAGCTCCCAACCGAGGTAAAAACCTTTGGTCAGGTCCTCTCGGCCTTTACCTGAGCTCCAAACTGAGGTGGGGAACTTTGGTCAGATCAGCTAGGCCTCAGCCTGAGCTCCAAACAGAGGTGAGGACTTTAGGTTAGGTCAGCTCGGCCTTGATCTGATCTCCCAACCGTTTTAAGGACCTTCGGTCAGGTCCGCTCGGCCTCGGCCTGAGCTCCCAACCGAGGTAGGGACCTTTAGTTAAGTCTGCTCGGTCTTTACCTGAGCTCCCACCCGAGGTAAGGACCTTCGGTCAGGTCTGCTCGGCCTTGGCCTGATCCCTAACCGAGGTAATGACCTTTGGTCAGGTCCGCTTGGCTTGAACTCCCAACCGAGGTAGGGGCCTTCGGTCAAGTCTGCCCGGATTTTGCCTGAGCTCCCAACCGAGGTAAGACCTTCGGTCAGGTCCGCTCGGCCTCGGCCTGAGCTCCCAATCGAGGTGGAAACATTCGATCAGGTCAGGTCAACCTCAGCCTGAGCTTCCATCCGAGGTAGAGACCTTCGATCAGGTCTACTCGGCCTTTCCTGAGCTCCCAACCGAGGAAAGGACCTTCGATCAGGTCTGCTCGGCCTTTGCTTGAGCTCCCAACCGAGGTGAAGACCTTCGATCAGGTAAGCTCGGCCTTGGCCTGAGCTCCCAACCGAGGTAAGGACTTTCAGTCAGGTCCACTCGGCCTTGGCCTGAGCTCCCAACCGAGGTGGTGACCTTCGACTATATCCCTTCGGCAAAACTAAAGCCACCAAATAGGAGAATTCCTATAAAATGCCTTAAACCAGCTTACACATTTTTCATAAATAAAATCCTCCGGAGAGCTTAGGATGAGGAGTTACAACTTAAAAGTGCTTAGGAGCAAAAATTACAAAATGTGAGTGTGCTTGCTACTCTTGTACGAGGCTTGGTTATGCTCCATCGGCTTGAAGGGTTTCTTCCATCTGGATGTACTTATCGCACCGAGCTCTCAACTCGGCCAAGTTCCTCAACGTATGCTTCGCTAAAGACCTTTTCAGCTCCTTATCCTTGATGCCTCCCAGCAGGGCTGCGAACTCCTCTTTCGGGTCCAGACCTCTGATCGTGATCTTCTTTTGTTAGAAGCGCTTCATGTAGTTTCGTAGTGATTCTCCTTCATGTTGCTTGACGTTGATCAAGTTCAAAGGGGTCTTCTAAAGGGGTTGGCTACTGGAGAATCCCTTCACGAAGAAGTAACTTAAATCGTTGAAGCTGTGGATCGACTTCGTCTGCAAACGGTTGTACCACAGCCTTGCCGCTCCTCTGAACGTCAATGGCAGGGCGCGACACATGATGTTTTCTGAGATTTGATGGAACTGCATAGCAACCTTGAAGCCTTCCAGATGATCGACGGGGTCTCCAGACCCATCGCAGGTGTCATACTTTAGCAGGCGAAAGCCGACCGGGAGCGGGTCCCTCATGACCTCATTAGCTAGAGCCGTGTCATTAGTGAGGTCTGGCTCGCGAGCTCTTGTCTGGTTTTCTTCCACCTTCCTAATCTCATCTTTCAGGTTCAGGATCATATGCTTCAACCCCGAGTCCTCGTGTCTCTATTCGTCTCCTTGGTGTGGTTCCCCATGTATGGCCCCGGCGGCACGTCGCGTCCTTCCCCTGGGTGTGGGACTTTCCATCATTGCTCGGTTTCGAGGATTATGATCGGACCTTATTGATCCTTTACTGCTCCGGTCCTCGTCTCGAGCTCGCTCGGGCCGGATATGGGGGCCTCATGGTGCTCTGTCGGTCTTCTGAGAGAGCTTTGGAGACCTCCTTCATTGCCTTGGCCATTCGGTCATATTTCTCCTAGAGGGCTTTGAACTGCTCCCTTGTCACATATTCCTGCGCTCCAGGAGGGGGTGGAGGATTACTATCTCCGTGCACCGAATATCCGACCGAACGCTGGTCCCTCATGAAACCTTCCCGATCATCGTTTCCCCTTTCTTCGATTTCCATCGAGGGAGGGAGCCATCCTGAAGGTTCCTCCTCCCCCATGTTCATGTTCGATGCTACTGTTGTCTTCTTACGATTGTAGGTTCTCCCCACTATTACTGTCGTTCCCACCGACGACGCCAATCTGTTGCTGTCGAAAATCCGTATGAGCTGATCCTGCACAAGCAGAGAAGGCAGAGGCCCGGAGCTTTGTCCGGGATTAGTCCTCCAATGCCCAAGTTAGAGATCGGCCGCACAGTTCTTTACAGGAGTAATGGTGTGAGTCTATTTGCTTACCTCTTGTCCTCCTCTTCGGCCCTCTCTTATAGTCCTTAGGGTTTAGGGTTTCTCTTTTCCTTGGAGGAGTTCTCCTCGGGTCCGCCTCCTTTCCTTTTCGAGTCCTATTCGGATACGTCTTATCCCCTTCTCGAGGAATATTCTCTTCATGAGGTTGACGTGGTCAGAATCCTTGCAGCCTCTATCAGGTGGGAGACACATGTCCAGGTGGGCGACGCGTGTCCTTACCCTACTGGGCAATCAATTTGGCCGTATCACACCCCAAAAAGTAGAGGTTTTTGATCCGATTCAGAGTTTCACATCTTCTTCTTCTCCATCCTTTTGTCTCTTCTGTTCCGACGAAAACCCTCACATCTAGAGTTTCGTTGCTGCATAACCGAACATCATGAATTAAATAAAATCAACTCACTTAAAAAACCGATTACAAACAGAAGCCCAAATCAGGGAGACCCAAAAGCCTAAACAATTGAAAAACCCTATATTTGTTCTACTAAAATAGTTAGAACAGGAGCTGGATCTCCACAGGAAAAAAGAAAAAAAAAATGAAAAGTCATAACATAAAATTAAACTAGTATAGAAACAAAGGTATAATCAGAGTGGAATTGAGACCCGCTGACGAGGAGGTGAGAGCTTGGATCGCTTGTTGAGAGGTCCATGCTCCTCATCCAAGGGGTCTTCAATCTCTAATTTCACCGGTAACTTATTCCAACACGCCATCTCTGATTCCGGTCGGAAATTACCCGTATTCATCAACTGAACCATCAAACTTCAAACCAACACCAAAGATACACTAAACTCGAATCAGAGAAGCAACACAAGATGGAAATGACCTTCGATACAAATTATGCTTCGATTTCTAATAATAATATCCATTCAGGTATGCTTCAATTTACATTATCCGACTGTAAGATCATCAACCAAGTAAGAGACGGTCGTGTACACTGCTTCCCAGCGACCGTAGAAGCAATAGATTTTTTGGGAATTTACCCTTGAAAATCACAGATGTCGCTGAGCCATCGGATTATCGGAGTCCAAGTGTCGACCATCGGCAATCGTTGGACGCCCGTTGAAGTGTCATTCGTTGGAGACCAGCCGGATTCAGTAAGCTGCAAGGGTTCCATGTAAAGAATACAGAAGTGTTCATTAAAATCCTTTTTTTTTTTTTTTGGTTGAAGCACATTTAAAATGACTTAAATCTAACACAAATTAAACATGACAAAATTTTTTATTTGATGATTTTTGCTCTTAAGATTCTTATACCATTTTTTCCAACTATTTTGTCTTTAATATATATATATATATATTTTAAATCAATCCAATATTGGTGCATGCCAACCGTCTCCCATACATAAAATTCGAGCACCGACAAAAATACCACATAATAAAAAATATAAGTCCTGTGGGAGACTTCTCATATTATATATTTTTATGATAATTGGTTACATAAAATTGATAAGACTAACAGAGATGCACAAAAATTCTTTGCGGTGAGGCAGTGAGTGGCAGTGAGGATCCAACGACTGGGGTGCATGTAGGGGTCTTCCTAGCTGTTAGATCCTCACTATCACTCACAGCTCCTCGCAGAGGATTTGAACCCCACATAGATAATGTGGAATGCAGTCCATCTTGATTATTTTAGTATGAATTAGTAATGAATCAAACCACCAAGGAAGGAAGGCTACACGAAACAGGAAATCAGGATGTTAGTACTTGAGGTTAAATGGAAGACGATTGGTGAGGGAATTATGTTCCCTCCTTTTCTTTGATTTGGTTGGAGCTTCTACTCCTCGCTTTGTAAGTTCTCCTTCTTTGTTAGTATAAGTTCGGTTTCATCCAAATAAAGTTAAGAGAGAAAGGTCCCTGCACCAACCTAACTCCTTCGAGGAGTCAAAACCACACCCCACCAACACTTAAAAGTAGTTTTAAGTTTTCATGTCAATCTCATCTACTATTATAGTTTGAAATTTTTATGAAATATTTTGGCGTTAACATTTATCGAAACAAAATAACATGAGAATTTCACTTCTCAAACCATTTTGGTCATTTTAATGGTATAAATAATAATTTCCACTGTTTTGATCCCATTTTAGAGACATTTCAATCATATATTTCAGTTTCAATCATAATTAAAATCAAAGTCGAAATCAAAATCTCGAACTTTACCTACAAAAAGGCAAATCTAAAACATAATTGGAAAATCAGGTTTGAACTTGGATGAGTCACACTCAAGTTGACTAAAAAAAATATAAAACCTGATCAGGAGTCATGAAGACTTGTCTAAGTTAAAAAAATGACAAGACCAAGTCTAAGTCAGTTCGAGTATTTATTGATTCGGTGTTTTTGCCTGAGTCATGTGAAACTGACCGAATCTTTTTTTTTTTTTAATTTCTTTATTGAGCCATATACTAATCAAATATCATAATAAGTTCAGTTTATAACTAAACAAGACCCTAAAAGCTTTGTTTGGTGTTTTTAGTATCTTCTCTTTTTTTTCTTCTCACTAGAAATAAGCATAGCATTAGTCCCTCCTCACCCGGAGAAGGAGAAAAATGAGATCGTATTTAAAAAAAAAAAAAAAAAAAAAAAAAAAAAAGAAAAAGACTTGCCCTTATCATGTTTGAGGTGCCCAAACTCACCAAGTGTTGAAAAAGGCAAGTCAAGTAATAAACCTTGATTTTCTAACTATGCTCCAAACAACTATAAAATGTTGAAGGTTTGATAATATTCACAACAAATAAAGGGGAAAAGAAAATAATTATGATGTCCTCACACCCACTAGCTTTTCTTGTATCCACACACGAAAGGGGAAAAATGGCCGCCTTGCGCACGTAACATAAGGACATGCAACCTGAAAACAAACCTTTTCAAAAAATAAAACAAAGGTATTTTTTAGTGTAACCACCATGGTTAGTAACATCGAGTTGTCGACTCGAAACCTCATATAATAAAAGTTACTTTTGTAACAAAAAAAAATTTCCCATTCTCTTATGTGCCACATAAGATAGGGACATCCTATTATCACCAACTACAAATACATATAAATTTACTCATAAAATAAATGTTGAGGACTTTTTTTCTTAGTTGAGAAAATAAACGTGAAAACAGAGTTCATAAAGACAACATATGTCTCTTACCAAAAAAAAAAAAAAAGAAAACAAAAAGACAACATATGTCATATACTTTATAATAATGCTAACTGACAACGGTTAGGAAACGCCTATGACTCCATTCAAAGACTTGACACTGCTGAGGCGACACACTGTTTCATTACTCTATCAGGTCCCTTCAAGCCCAGTGGAGGTGAACCGACGGTGAGCTTGGAACGAATAATAGCAAAGCATTGTCGCGACAATCCTTTGGTCAAGATGTTAGTAATCTGATCAATAGTGGAGACATAGCGCACAACTAATTGATTGGTGGCTACCAGATCACGCACAAAATGGAAGTCCACTTCAATATGTTTTGTATGCGCATGAAACACCAGATTCATAGTGAGGTACGTGGCACCTATGTTATCACACCAAATGACCGGAGGATGTGGTAAAGAAAGACCTAGTTCCTGTAGCAGAGAGCGCAGCCATATAATCTCAGCGGTAGCAGAGGCCACGGCACGGTTCTCAGCCTCAATGGAGGATCTGGACACCATGCGTTGCTTACGAGAGCACCATGAAACAATATGAGTGCCCAGAAAAATAGCATAGCCAGTGGTTGACTTATGATCTATGTGATAGATCACCCAATCAGCGTTGGTGTATGCAGTGAGAGAGAAAGTGCTTGAAGGAGAGAAATGAAGACCATCAGAAATAGAATGTTTTAGATATCTGAGGATGCGTTTTATCGTAGACCAAATGAGCATCAGTAGGACGATGCATAAACTATGCAACTCGATTCACGGCGAAACTCAAATCCGGTCTGGTAATAAGTAAATACTGAAGAGCACCTACCACTCGATGGTATTCGGTGCTATTAGAGAGCGGCGCATCGGATGTAAGAGACAGGGAAGAACCAGTAGCAATTGGTGAAGCAACTGGCTTCGTCCCTGTCATGTTTGTGGTGTGCAATAGATCAGTCATGTACTTAAGCTAACTGAGAAAAAGTCCAGTAGATGATCGGGTCACCTCAACACAAAAAAAAAATGTAAGTTACCCAAATATTTAAGGGCATAAGTCGCAGCTAGCGTAGACACGGAAGCAGTTAGTGTAGAAGAGGTGTTTCCTGTCAACAACAGATCATCAACATATACTAAAAAGAACATTACAACACCATTGACCCAATAGATGAATAATGAGCTGTCAGTCTGTGAAGCAACAAAGCCATATGATAAAAGGAAATTGCTCAAACGAGTGAACCAAGCTCTTGGTGCCTATTTCAGGCCATATAAAGATTTTCGAAGAAGACAGACATGATCCTGATGAGAAGAATCAACAAAGCTAGGTGGTTGCTCTATAAAAACTGTTTCGGTGAGATCACCATGTAAGAAAGTGTTCTGAATGTCAAATTGCTTTAATGGCCAATTAGATGTCACAACAATTGAAAGAATGACACGAACAGTAGCTGGCTTGACTGCGGGACTAAACGTCTCAGTAAAGTCAAGGCCGGGGAGCTGATGGAAACCTTTCAAGACCAGCCGAGCCTTGTGTCGTTCAACAGTGCTATCAGCATTATGCTTAAGCCGAAATACCCACTTACATCGAATTGTATTCTGACCAGGAGTGAGAGGAACCAATACCCATGTGTTGTTGTGAAGAAGTGCAGCAAACTCGTCCTACATAGCTCGACGCCAAGGGGCAGATTTCATGGCTTGACTATAACAAGTGGGTTCAAAATCCTCAGATATAGGATATTTGGTGGCACAAAGTGTGAGGCACTGTGGACAACGAAGAGAACCAGTCTGTGATCTAGTAACCATGGGATGCACAGAAGTGGTTGGTTGGGTAGTATCATAAGGGATAGGTAAAGTGGGTTGATCAAATGGAATAGGCATATTAGATTGAGCCAAAGAACATGGACCAAGAATGGAAAGAGATTCTCTAGAAATAGGCATAACGGGCTAAGATGTTTGAATAGGCATAATGGGCTGAGGTGTAGCAATAGGGATAGTGGGATGATCCATGGGAGAGGCAAAAAGGCATGGGCTAGTAGAATAGGGAAAAATAATTGGGGGAGAAGTTGTAAACCATGGTTCAATATCAACGGCAGTAGATCCAGTCCAAGAAGAAAGAGAAGAAGAGAAAGGAAACACAGCCTCATCGAATGTAACATGACGCGACACATAGAGCCAATTAGTTACAGGATTCAGACACTTATACCCCTTATGAGATAAGGAATATCCAAGAAAAACACAAGGTTTAGAGCGAGGCTCTAATTTGTTATGAGCATAGGGACGTAGCTAGTGATAGCAAAGGCAACCAAACGTTCGAAGAGACAGATAATCAGGATTTTCAGAGAATAGGCACTGAAGAGGACATTGAGAGTCAATAATGGGAAAAGGAAGACGATTTATTAGGTACACTGCTGTTTGGAAAGCATAAGACCAATATTGGGGAGGGAGATGAACATGAAATAAAAGTGCCAGACCTGACTCAACAACATGGTGATGCTTGCGCTCAGCAGCGCCATTCTGTTCTTGGGTATGAGGACAAGAGATGCGGTGAGAAATTCCATTGGTTCCAAGGAAAGAATCTAATTTATCAAATTCACCTCCTCCATCAGTTTGAATACATTTGATGGGGCAGGAAAAACATTTTTTAACAACCTTTGAAACGAATAAAGATTTGAAAGACATCAGATTTGCGAGTCATAGGATAAAGCCAACAGTATTCACTGAAATCGTCAACAAAAACTACATAGTAACAAAAGTCATCAACTGAAACTATAGGAGCAGGGTCCCAAACATCACAATGTAAGAGCTCCAATGGAGTAGAACTAATTGAAGAAGAAGCAGAGAAGGGCAATCTATGGCTTTTAGAGCATTGACACGCATTGCAGAGATGATGAGTTAATGTTGATGTAGGTAAGTGGAACTGAGAAACTATTTGGCGAACAATCCGAAATGAAGGATGGCCTAGTCTGCAGTGCCAATCAAGCAGCGGAGCACGAACTGCAGAAAGAGCACTCGAGGAGAAATTAACAGAGATGGGCATTTGGTACAACCCGTGCGCACTCGGACCTTAATAAATTGTCTTCTTCGTCTGCAGATCCTTGATAAGGAAATGAGAAGAATAAAATTCAACAGACACATTATTGTCTTTAGTAAATTGATAAACTGATAACAAGTTGCGCTGAATTTGTGGTACATGAAAAACCTGAGACAAACGAAATTTAGAAGAAGTAGAAAACAAGATAGAGGAACCAACACTAGAAATGGGCAAACCTTGGCCATTGCCTACAATTATCTGGTCCGAACCATGGTAGGGAGAACTTATGGCAAGGTTGCTGATGTCTGCAGTAAGATGATGGTTAGATCTAGTGTCAAAGAGCCAAGAAGAGGAAGAAAAGATGCAATTCATACCAAGAAATGCCTGATTGAATCTCTGTGGGTAGTGAGATGCCTGATGACCATCCTGATTGCATATTTGACAATGCATGTGTGAATAAAGAAAGGGAGCAGAATCTGGTGGAGTAAAGTCACGATTGGGAGAGCGGCCACGGTGGGAAGAACTCTGCGAGGAGGAATTCTGTGAAAAAGAATTCTAGTCTTGGGATTGTGAACGAGATGGTGAACCTCGGTGAGATTGATTGTAATCTTGGTGTTGGGAGTAACGAGGCGACCAACGATTTCCCTTATAGCGGGATTGATAATTGGTATAACGTCAGTTGTTCTATGACGAGGAGCGTGAATTAGTCGGATAAGCCACATGAGCGGTAGAAATTCCACTGGAAACATCATCTGTAGATTTAAGAAAACTCTCTTAGTTGAGCAGGAGACCGGTGAGTTCAACGAAGGTGACCGGAGTTGCGCGTAGGCAGATGGAGGTTGCAAAGTCTCGATACTCCGAGCTAAGGCCTCAAAGGACCGAAAGAATTAGATCTTCATCACCGATTGGTTGATCAATGGCTGCTAGGGTGTCAGCGATCGTTCAAATAGAGAGAATATAGTTAGAAATGGAATCGGAGTTGTGTTGAAGAAGAAATAGCCGATCTTTAAGATCCATCACTCTGGTTCTTGACGAAGGAGTAAAGATTCGTGCAAGAATGGACCAGGCTTTGAACAAGGTCGCAACACTCATAATATGAGACAAAATGGATTCAGACAAAGATGAGATGATCCAACTTAGAATAAGCTGATCTTGACGATCCCAAAGAGTGTTAGGATCCATGGAAGTAGAGAAAGACGAAGGAGTTGCTGGACGCGGAAACGAACCGTCGACATATCTTAGCAGATTGTAACCCCTGAGAAGAGGAATAAATTGCGCTCGCCACAACAGATAATTTGTGGTCGTCAATTTGAGAGAGAGTTGCGGAGAAACATTTGCCGAGATCAAAGGAGCAACAGAGTCCATGCTCATCGCCGAGGATGACGATGCCATGAAAAAGTGCAGAGGCGAAGAAGAAGTTCAAGAAGTAAAAAAGACGATCAAGAAACAAAAAAGACTTTGTGGAGCATTTAATGCTCTGATACCATGAACTAATTTTCTATTATATCATTTATGAACAAGATATTACATATATATAGATAGAACAGAACTAGGTCTAAATACAATTAGATGATCCACTAGGAACAACTATGTAATAGCATGTGAACTAGACACTGCTAGGGCGACACACTGTATCATTACTCTATCACGGGTTGCTTTTGTTTCGTTAATTCTTTCTTTGCAACGGAAATATTTCTTTTGTTTCGTTAATTCTTTCTTTGCAACGGAAATATTTCTTAGCTCTTTTCTTGATCGAGTATTGAAAGTAAGAAACCCTAACAGTCTTGAGAGTATTCCAAGATGGAGCGACAGGGTCAAGGAGGAGAAATGCGGATGAGAAGAGAGACAATTGGTTGAGGAAGCTTCGGTACTGTTTCTTTGGCCACAGCAAAGCGGAAAGCCAACAAGCGTCGGAACCATCTCCTACCATTAATGGCTGTGAAATGGGCTGAAGTCTCTTAACTCCGGAACGCTTCAGAAGGAGAGGGAGATACCAGGTTCGAAGGATGCCTTCACATTCTTTGCTGCTATGGAGACGAAATCACTGCGGAGAATGGTGAGCTAACCTACAATGTCTTACTGGAATATGCTTCTGGAGGTACCCTAACTTCTCGGATTAAGAACTCCTGTGGTGTATTGCCTGAAGATGATGTTAGGCGTTACACCCGTCCGATTCTTCATGGTCTTAACTACATTCATGATTGGGGTTACGTTCATTGCGACGTCAAGCCCCAGAATATTGTGCTCGTGCTTTGCTCCTCTTCTTCTTCTTCTTCAGATGACTATGTTGCGAAGATTTCTGATTTTGGTTCCCCTAAGAATACCATGATAGAATAGAGGAAGAAAGAGCATCGTTGTTTGGGTTTGAGAGGAACCCCTCTTTATATGTCACCGGAATCTGTTTCGCGCAAGGAACAGGAAGCCCCTCTGATATATGGGCTCTTGGGTGCGTTGTGGCTGAGATGATTAGTGGGAAACCTGCCTGGAATTGCAAGTCTAACATGGATATTGATGAGCTTCTTTCTCTGATCGGCTCCAGCAGGGAATTGCCCGAGTCCCCGAGTGAGATGTCCAAAGAAGGGAAGGATTTCTTGAAGAGGCAATTTCAGATGGACTGCTGACATGCTTTTGCATCATCCATTCGTATCAGAGAATGTTCAAACTGCTCCAGAATTGTTCAATGATGCAAAGGTTCAATTAGCTGGGAGTTATGTCGAAAGAATCTGCACTGATAGGTCAAAAGAAGAGGAAAATCAACGGCTCTGATGATCCTTCTATTGGTGAGGACAGTTTGAAGCTGAGTATCATAGTCTTTAATTACTACAAGAGGCTTAGAAGAATTGCCACAGCTACTTGATATTGAATGCCATATTTTTGGTATTATAGTGGAACAGACTATGTACAAAGAAAAGTATGAAGCTGGAGGGGGAACTAACTGATCATGGCGGGGTTTTGACTTTTACAAGGGCGAGCAATTTGTCTGTAGGGATTGATATTATTTGATTTCTTTAGGTTGCATTGGTTTTGGGATATTGTAATCTTTAATATAGATTTATATACTCACAGGGAATGCTTTGTTAATCAAGTTCATTAGGGTTTAGATGATATAAACTCTGGTTTTCATACTTGTATACAAACACTTGATTTTTCATTGTTTAATGCATCACTTTCTACAGATTCTTTTATGTTGTATGTGTTATTCTTCTGTCGTTGTTAAATCTTTTAGTAGCAAATGAGTCTTATCTTTCATTCATTCATGCCTTAATAACATGGATATGAGATGTCTGGAACAGCTACCTTAAATCCCCAATTCGGTCCCTTTCATATAATAATAGTAAGCATACAATGTTGTCTCTTCTCACCCATGTAAATCCCCTGAACAAACACAACACTAGCAAGGAAAATTTACAAGCCTTGTTCAAGCTGTGTTGAAATGGCCAATGGAATAGGGCATGCCCTTTAATGAATTTTTGCAGTTCAATCCTGAATTTTGTGTAGTCTTGGGTCTATAGCCCACTAAAAAAGCACCCTTTAAGAAAAACAGGATTCTTTGTCTTTTTCAGGCCACTTTAATTGTATGCACAGATTGAACTATTGTAGAGCATTGTTAAGTTTTGCATCCATCATATTTTCATTCTTAAATTGCTCCGGCCAAATGGTGACGTTGCTGCCAAAAATCCGTATGAGCTGATCCTGCACAAGCACAGAAGGTAGAGGCCTGGAGGTATCTCCGGGATTCGTCCTCCAACGCCCAAGTTAGAGACCGGCATAACAGTTTTTTACAAGAGTAATGGTGTGGGTCCTTTTACTTACCTCTCCCCTCCTCTCCGGCTCTCTCTTATAGTGCTTGGAGTTTAGGGTTTCCTTTTTGGAGTCCCCCTCGGGTCTGCCTTTTTCCCTTTCTGAGTCCTACTCGGATACGTCCTATCCCCTTCGTGGGGAATATTCTCTTCACGTAGTTTACGTGGTTAGAATCCTTGCGGCCTTTATCAGGTGAGCGGCACATGTCCTTCCCTTGGATACCACGTGTTCTTACCTGACTGGGCAATTAGTTTGGCCGTATCAGCAGCCCCCTTACTTCCATTAGGAGGTTCTTCCTGTGGGAGTAATCATGTCTTTCATCATTTTCTTTCCCATTCATGTGTCCCTTAGGCCTTATTCTTTAGGCCTCGGCTTTCATGTCACCCACGACCAAGACCTTTGGTCAGGCCCGCTCGGCCCTTGTCTGAGCCCCCAACTGAGGTAAGGACCTTCAGTCAGGTCTGCTCGGCCTTAGCCCAGAACCCCCAAACCGAGGTGGATACCTTGGGTCAGGTCTGCTCGGCCTTTGCCTGAGCTCCCAACCGAGGTAAGGACCTTCGGTCAGGTCTGCTTGGCCTTTTCCTGAGCTCCCAACCAAGGTAAGGACCTTCGATCAGGTCCACTCGGCCATGGTCTGAGACCCCGACCGAAGTAAGAACCTTTCGATCAGGTTAGCTCGGCTGTAGCTGGAGCCACCAACCGAGGTGGTGACCTTCAGACAGGTCTACTCGGCCTTTTTCTTGAGCTCCCAACCGAGGTAAGGACCTTTGGTTAGGTCCGCTCGGCTTTTGCCTGAGCTCCCGACTGAAGTAAGGACCTTCGGTCAGGTATGCTCGGCCTTTACCTGAGCTTCCAACTGAGGTGGTGACCTTAGGTCAGGTACGCTCGGCCTTTGCATGAGCTCCCAACGGAGGTGGTGACCTACGGTCAGGTGTGCTCGGCCTTTTCCTGAGCTCCCAAACGAGGAAAGGACCTTCGGTTAGGTCCGCTCGGCCTTTTCCTGAGCTCCCAACGAGGTAGTGAACTTAGGTTAGGTCAGCTTGGCCTTAGCCGGAACCCCAAACCGAGGTAAGAACCTTTGATCAAGTTAGCTCGGCATTTGCTTGAGCTCCCAACCAAGGTAAGGACCTTCGGTTAGGTCTACTCGGCCTTTGCCTGAGCTCACGACAGAAGAAAGGACCTAAGGTCAGGTCAGCTCGGCCTTAACCGGAGCCCCAAACTGAGGTGATGTCTTACGTTAGGTCAGCTCGGCATTTTCCTGAGCTCCCAACCGAGGTAAGGACCTTTGGTCAGGTCTGCTCGGTATTAGCCTGAGCCCCAAACCGAGGTGGGGACCTTTGATCAGGTAAGCTCGGTCTTTGCCTGAGTCCTCAACCGAGGTAAGGAACTTCGGTCAGGTCAGATCAGACTTTGCCTGAGCACCCAACCGAGGTAAGGAACTTAGGTAAAGTCAGCTCGGCCTTAGCCAGAGCCCCCAACCGAGGTAAGGATAGTCGGTCAGGTCAGCTCGCCCTTGCCTAAAGACATTACTCTCATCCAGTACAACTTCCATACAATCACGTTCCTTCAGTGTGCCCTCAACAAACAAGAGTTCAACCAAGTCAGAGCATGTGATACAACAAAAGAGATTTGGGATATACTTCTTGTCACATATGAAGGTACAAAAGAGGTAAAGGAAAGAAAGGTAGACCAACTTGTTTCTGATTACGAATCCTTATTTATGAAAGAAAATGAGTCAATAACTTCTATGTTTACAAGATTTACTGACTTTGTGAACAATCTCAAAAGTTTAGGTAAAACTTACACTAACGCTGAAAAAGTCAAGAAAATCTTAAGAGCCTTTCCTACAGCTTGGAGACCCAAGAAAACAACAATAGAAGAAGCTAAAGACTTGACGAAAATTTCTTTAGACTACTTGCTTGGATCTCTACGAACTCATAAAGTAGAGTTGAATGCTGATAAATCAAATCCTGAGAACAAGAGAACCATAGCTCTAAAGTCATCTCAAGCTATTGAAGAAGTAAGCGATGATGAAAAAGATGAAAAATTCGATACAGAAAAAGAAATTTCACTCATCACGAAGAAGTTCAACATGTTCCTCAAAAAGAAAGGATATTTCAACACAAGAACAAATCCTATGGGGAAAAGGTAAATCTAAAATTAAACCTAAGGAAATCTCTTCTAAAGATATAGTATGTTTTAAGTGCAGAAAGCCTGGACACTTTAGAACCGAATGCCCACATAAACCAAAGAAGAAGGCTTATGCAGCCACATGGGACTCAAGTGATGAAGAAGAGAAAAGCGAATTTGAAGAAGTCACCAACCTCGCCTTAATGGCTATCGGAGATAAAAAACAAGAGGTATGTCAAACTCAACCTGAATCCTTAATAAAGGACTTTAATGAGGAACTTCAAGAAGCCTTCGAGGCCTTGTATGGAGAAAGTCTCAAATTAGAGTTTGATGAGAATGAAATTGAAAAAGAGGTTGACACACTCATTAAAAGAGTGGATGCACTAACCTCAAAGGTGAGTGAACTAGAAAAAGAAAACTTCAAGTTGAACTCCACCCTTTGTACTTTCACCCAAGGGCAAAGGAACCTCGACAATCTTCTTGGATCTCAAAGGAAAGGTCCAAATGAAAGAGAAGGATTAATTTACAATGGACATAATCCATCTAGAAGAAAAGAAAACAAAGTGAGAATCCAAGAAGGAGTAACCAATGAAACCAATCATCCACCTCTTACGTCAAATGTGGTTTTTGCAAAAAGACAGGACACTTCATAAATCAGTGTCATTCTAGGAAAAGAAAGACCCCCAAATCTCAAACTGAGAGACCGAGAGTTAGCCATGCCTACTACTACTCACCCCTAAGAAGGCAATATAGGTCTTAAGAAGACTCTAGACCTATGCTTAGATATAGAAAATCCCAACCTCAAAGAGAATATTCTATTGAGAGGCTCCAAAGACAATACCAAGGGTATGAGAACTACCCTCGGAAGACTTATAGGCCATAAGAGAAATACCAAAACCAAGGATCCTATAGACCTCAAAGATACTATACTCCTTAAAGATCAAATGGATCTTATGAACCTCAGAGGACCCAAAGAAACCCAAAGTCATCCCAAAGGTAGAACCAAAGACCTAAAAAGTACAAAACCACTTGGGTTCTAGTAGGAAATTTTGACACTAACAATGATGGACCCATGAGATTATGGGGACCAAGGTACGATTAAATTTCTATTATAGGTTTGCTTGAAGAATAAGGTGGAAGTCGAATGGGTAATTGACAGTGGATGCTCCAAACACATGACATCCAACAAGAACCTATTCTCAAGCTTACGGGACTACGACGGAGGATGGGTCTCCTTTAGAGATGATAGCAAAGAAAAAATTGCTAGTATTAGAAAAATAAGACTTGGAGGTATTTCAATCTCAAATGTTTACTTTGTGAAAAATATGAATTATAACCTCCTAAGTGTAAGTCATTTATGTGGTATTGGATACAAAATAGAATTTAATGTCTCTCATTGTTGCATTAAAGATGCAAATGATAATCTAATTCTAAAAGGGTCTAGGAAAAACAAGATCTATGTTTGTATGCTTAAAGAATCAAGTTCTTTGAATGCATGCTTGGTTTCTAACCATAGTTGTGATACCCTACTTTTAAAACCTGGTTTACTTACACGGTTGACCCAGTTTAACCATGCAGGACCCGAACCAGAGAGAGTTAAGGCAGGTTCCCTATGGACCATGATGGCAAGGGTGATTTTGAACGCAGGTTGGCTAGATAAGTCCTAGTCAGTGCCAGAGGAGACGGGTGTACCCAAGCCGTGTACATGCACGTATCATAAGGCCATGTATGGGTAATGTTGGTATGTAGCCATATCCTAAAGTGTATACATATTATATATCTCGTACCGAGAGTAAGATACATGCCGAGAGTCAAATTCCATCGAAATCTCAATTGTTTGGCTAAGTTTCGACCAACAGGTGGGCGAACCCGCCCACCTGTGTGACCCACCCATGTGGGTACTAGATATTCTCTAGTATAAATATTACTTATTGTGTTTTTCCTTTTTATCATTTAATGCATTAAAGAGTTGGTGAGAAGAGTAAAGAAGAGAGAGAAAAGAAAGGAGGAAAAGAGAACGAAGAAGAAGAAAGGAAAAGAAAAAGAGGAAGAAATGATTTTAAGCGATGTCGAGATTTGATCTTCTCATTCCGGCACTAGAAAAGTGATCCCCAACATGAGACCTACGATTTGAGGTGAGCGAAGGTTATACTTCTTAAACTTTCACCAAACCCCAAGTGAAACCCTTGATTTGGGTAGAGTTCCTTGAGATCCTGTTAATCCCACTTGAGATGATGAATCTAAGGTTTAATAGATGGTCTATGTGTTGATTTTGAAGGTTTAAAGGGGTGTTTACAAGATTTGAGAAGCATTGGTGATTTCTTGAGTTAAGAGATGATTTTGGGGTTTTGGAAAAGTTCTTGAGCAAAGAAGGTAAGATTGCTTTTCAATCCTTAAATCTAACTTAGATCTAGGTTAGAATCATCTTATAAAACCTTAGATGTGTGAAAAATGTGATCGGAACAGCCCCATTTGATTTTTCCAAGATTGAGGAATGTTTCAAAGGTGAAAGCCGATTTTTGCCCTCACAGGTGGGTGAAGACCGACAGGCAAAGCCACCCGCCTGTAGGGGCCCACCCGTTGGGGCAGCACCTTAGTTCCCATAGGCGGGCGAAGACCGACGGGCAAACCTGCCCGCCTGAGGTGGCCCACAGATTGAACCGGTAAGCTATCTGGCCCGCCTATTAGACCGGTAGGCGAAGACAGGTGGGCTGTCTGGCCCACCTGTTGGCCCACCAGTTAGATTTTTGAGCCCGAATAGGCCCAAAACGGGCGAAAAACCTTCTTTTATGATTTTAAATATGATTTAAACATCAAACCTCGTTAGTTTTGACCCCAAGGTGGTGAAATGCTAACCTCATTCACTTATGATTGGTTTTACTAGAATTTACATTTCTCATGTCGGATCTCACCAGTACTGAACATGAGCTTTTGTACCCAACAAGTAAGTGGGGAGAGGACATTTGAATTTATTTTAAGGCTTGTTTTTGCATCATTAAATTGTATCTAGACTAGTCATGTCATCATGCAAATTATGTGTAGATTAGTCATCCTCGTATGCCATTCGCATGCATTGCTTGTGCATTCCAAACAAATGATTTATGATATGTGTGTTGTGCTTTACATTCTCAATGCTAAATAATTGATATGCTTATCTGATGAATGGTTGGATTATTGTGTATGATGCATTATTAGACCAGCTGCCGTAGTCGGCTTGGAAACGAGTGCATTGGTGGCCCGTGGTATGGGACGCGATGACACTATGCAATCGTACTTTGTCATATAGGAGCATGTGGTTTAGGATTATCATTCCTTATGCTATGACCCTTCCCAACAGGGGTTGAGGTGTTGGGTTATCACATGGGGGGAAGCAGTGGTCGCGGTTGTCGGGTCACTGTGGTGGTTAGATATATGCCCAGTTGGTCATTAGGACAGTCAGCAACCTCAGTGGTATATTCAAGAGGGCCAATCGTACTGCTTTTAAATTGTCGGGGTTGGCACCTTTACATTTCTGTTATTTACTTTTATGTTGAGAGTCGGTAGTCGGCATGCTTTACTTTTCTGAGTACTCACGATGGGTCTTCTTCGACAATCCTATGGGCGTATCGCGGGATGGAGTTCTTGACTTGTACCCAGGGCATACGCGCACTGTGATTGTGAGTAGCACATAACCTAAGACTTAGTAATGTTGTTTAGGTGGATAAGATTTAAAATGAATTGCATGACAGATAGTGCATATGGATGTGATTGTTTGTGTGGTCTTTCTTTTCACTTACTGAGCAAGTGAACTCATCCCACGTGCACACCTCTTTTAGATGATTTTGTAGGTCACCCGCCTGAAGATCAGGAGTTGGGCCCCACAATCGAGTTTCCTATTGAGGATTGGTGGGTCCCTGAGGAGTATGAGCACAGTGCTGATTACATGTGCGAGGGCTGTGCTACGGGACCGCAGTAATGAATCCGTACAGGATTTTGCTTTTTGATTCTTTTGATGACCTCCCCTTTTGTGTGCTTGATACGTAAATTGTTATTCTTTTTGTGTAAATATCATGCTTGCGGGCCCACATGTACTTAGCTATATACTATAATTTGGGTATCAAGTGTATTGGGGATATTTATAGGTAATTTAAGCCTTCCGCTGAACTTTTGAATATTTATCTTAGATGTGGGTATGCTGTGGTGGGGTACTATATCAGATGATCCTGGTAGGTTTGGGTTAACCGGTGTTAACTCGGTCACCGGTCCGGTTCTGTGTAAACGGGGTGTGACAACGGTGGTATCAGAGCATGATGCTCTATCCACTCACAACATACCATATAGACCCCATAGAATCTATAATAGGAAATGGGGTTGGTAAATCCAAAAAACTTTAAAGAATAAAAAGCCAAGAAAAAAATGGTTACATTTAATTATTGCATTTCATGGCATGCATTAGTGAAAGTTTTCTTGGAATAAATAAAAGACTAGTTATTTGATTGCATAACCCATCGAGCACGGATTTGACAAAATTTCGGCAGCATAACAACGCTAAAACAAGATTTTCCAAAATTTTTAAATAGAAGCACCTGATAGACAACATACATATATAAATAAGCATATCAACAAAGGCTAACTAACGTTATTACAACCGAATTACAATAAGCTTATCAAGCAGACAAAACTAACTAAAAGTCACCAACAACATCATAATACCACACTAGCAAGTCCAAATTACAGAGAAAAATACAAAAAAAAAAATATATATATATATATATATAGTCCACCATAAACACATAAACAACAGAGACAAGTAAAAAGCTGATTAGGATAGGCAAGCTAAGTCCTCAGAGACCCTCATCATCATCTAGCTCTACTACTCCATCCCTCCTAGGCCTCGATTTAACTTTGAGCCGGCGATCGTAATAATCAAACCTCGTATTCACTAGTTACACATCCCTCTGGAGTCAGGTAAAGTCCACTGAAATGGCATTGACCGTTGTGTCCAAATCCTCGCTCAATCTTAGGAAGGAATTCTCTAATGTAGCCTGCCTTTCTAAGATATTTTCTTCTCTAGTAGCACTCTCATCTAGTTTTCTCAAGAGCTAATTTTGCCCATCTTTTAAGGCCCTTATGCTCTCAAAGTCAAATGCACCACTCTCAGGTGGTGGGGCTCTATGTTGTGGGTCTGCAGCCTTAGCAGAGTCAGGATCAGCATCTCTCGAATTAAGAGGCTCCTCCTCGAGGATATCCTCGTCCAAAAAGTCCTCCTCGAATTGAGGAATATAATCCTCATCCTCCTCACTATTTTCCTCCTCCTCCATGTGGACATCCTCCCGGTGGACATTCCCCCTGTTCCTGCCTCCTTGAGTTCCTGCCCTCTGAGGTACATCCATAAGAGCTTGGAGACTCATCCTGCGTAGGTTTTCCCTGTTAAATTTGTCCACTGGGGTCTTTCCCTTCTCACCACTCAAATCCACCTAAAAGAACTCAAAAACCCTGGTGAGGGTCCTACCATAAGGGAAACCTTCGTCCTTAGGATGTGTGGCATGATGCTCCATAGTATTAAGTATAATGTAGGGCAGGCATAAATGCTTGGCACTTCCCTCCAAGGCCTTGTAGATGCAGAAGGCTATGTAGGTTGCCATGAAGCCGACTTGGTTCCTATGACCTCCTCTAGGGAGCAAATTAAATTGAACCAAGCGAGCAAATATACGAGCCTCCGGGTTGAATGTTGTCTTGGAATCTTGATGCACCTTGCTGCCACTATTGGTCTCGCAAATGTGGTCCTGCATCTCCAAACTTAAGGATGGGCCCACGGGCTTACTCCTTAGTGGACTATAAAATTGATGCCCAACTGATGACATATCTAAAATACTGGCAAGAGTGTTCACAGTCAAACGAATGTTCACTCCCTTCACCATGCTGGTGATTGAGTACTCCCCATACTGGTAAGAGACCTCCAAATTACAATAAAATCTTCGAATCAGGTGTTCATAGCATGGGCGATCAATGTTAAGGATGGACTGCCAACCGAGTGAAGTAAACCTCTCTTGCAGTTGAATCTTATTGAAATCATAAGTCACCACGGTTTTCTCCATCATCACAGACTTCTTTAGAAAGGTCTGCCAATCTTTCTGCCCTCAAACTCCGGAAGAGTCCCTCATCATAGTCTAAAGGAGAGATGGGGGTATGTCCTTGTTGCCTTGTACGAAGGGCTAGGGAACTAGTCCCTACACCCTTCCATTTTGAAGTTGTGGCCCTACGTCTATTGGAAGAGGATGCGGGTTCCTTGCCCTTACGAGAATACATCCTAGTAAGAAAAGAGAAGAAATAATGATAAGAAAGAATGTTGCATGATAAAGGAAGTAAACAGGAGGGTGAGCAAGCACATGTAAATGCACCTAAATACATAATGTGGATCATTATAAAAAGAGGGGTGGTTAAGCCATGGAGAAATGAATAGGAGGAAATCCGCAAACATGGCATCCACTAGCATGTTGTAAAATAGAAAAGTAACAAAGGAGTATAAAGCATGGCAAGTGAGAAGTGATGAAAAGCCTCATAAGAATTTCCTCAAGTGGGGTAATTGGTGTCAAATGATGGAAAGCCCAAATTTCAATGTGCAAGTTCAATCCAAGAGAATGAAAATCCCTTAAAAGTGTAGAACTTGAAGCTTACATGTCAATGATAGTAATACCAATCATTATACAACCAAGAATATGCAAAAAATTTATATTATGACATTGAGGTGCAAGGAATGAGAGAGATTTAAAGTTGTTCACAAGTATGGATTCAAAGTGTAAGTCAAATATCATTGCACCAACAATTAATGGTAAGTGATTCAAAGTTGTTTACAAGTATGGAATGAAGTGAAGAGAATCATAGAAACCCCAGAATTTTTTTTTTTCAAAAAACCTAACACAAAAGAGATGGATTTTCATGGAAAAGAGATGGATTTTCATAAAAAATAAATGGAATTGCAAGCATATACAAGTTTCCATGATCTTTCCAACAATGTAAGTGCAAATCAAGGATAAGAAATCCCATTTGAGTTGTTAGTTGGGGAGAAAAGGGTAGAGATAGAAGAAAACCCCAAATTGGAGAAATTAGGACACGGTTTGGGATTTTCTCTCATAGATTGGGTAGTAAAGCCCAAAACTATGAATGAGTCACAAAGGAAGCATCATATTCTCATGGAATGATTATTCTATGGAAAGAAACATGAAAAAAATCAAGTTTTGGGAAGTATAAATGGATTCAACACCCAAAATATATGTTTCAAGAAGAGAAATGGAGAAGAGACTTACTTGAGAGTGAAAGGCGCTTGAATCTTCCAAAATCCGTGGAATTGTTGAGTGAAATCATGAGTGGATGCGCCAAGTAACCCTCCAAAATCACCCTGAGTTGAGCCAGGGTAGAAAATGGGAGAAATGAGGATTGAAAGAGGCTTAAAAGCCCCTTTGTTGTCCGCCATGGGTTGGACTGGCGGGCCCCACCCTAGCTGCCCGCCGGTGGTCGCCTGCCAGTTGGAAAAAAAAAATTACGTGGGATGACCATCCTACTTGTCGAAGGGCTAGCATAGTACTCTCAGGGCTAAGCTGTGGCTGGATGCAAGACATCATACACTACAATACCCCGTGTTTTGGCATATGATTATGTGGCCAGGTTGAAAGTTTAAGGTCGATCTAAGAGTGTGTGAACCATAGAGTGAAATTGATTTCGTGGATTATGTCATAGAATGGGAAATGATTATGTGCTTATGTAAATTCTAAGGTTCTTAACCAATGTTTTGTGTATGGTATGATCCAGTGCAAGGACATGATGGTACGCACTAGATCCGGTAGCAATGCTCGAGGAACCTCACGTGGTCCTCGTCCTATCGGTCGACCACCAAATCCTCGAAGGTCTCGCTCTGTGGGGAAAACCCCACTTCCACAACCTCAAGAAGACCAGGGTGTGGCACAAAGGGACCCACCTTTGACCACACTTCTGGATCCTCCACCTATCATCACTCTGAGTGATGTTGCGACCATAGTTCAGCAGTCACAGCAAGCCTTCCAGCAACAAATGCTCTAGCAACATCAGGCATTTATGGCTGCTATACAGAAATAGTTTGACCTTCCTCAACCCAGTCAACATCCTCGGATAATTACTCCACAAGACCCACCTGTAGGGTATGGTATGGGACCATAAGCCAGAGGTACACCTCCAATTCCACCACTCAGCACTCCTCTATATATGGTGCCCCCTCCATACCCTTACTATCTGACATATGCACCAATTACCCGTCGATGAATAATACGACAAGGGTAGTGGAATCTTTCAAGAGGAACTTACCACTGGTATTCTCTAAGGTGGGGGGTGATCCTCTAGAGCCAGACCAGTGGATCCAAGAGCTGGAAAAGATATTTGAGGTAGTTGAGTGCACTGAGGCATAGAAGCTTATTTGTGCAGGGCTGCAACTCAAAAATGAAGCCAACTCTTGGTGGCAAGCCAAGCCTATATTATTTGCCGCACATTCGGAACCCATATGGGAGCAGTTCAAGGAGTTTTTTTTGGAAAACCATTACCCTCGTAGCTTCAGAGACCGTAAAAAGACGGAATTCATGGCCTTGACTCAAGGGAATAAGACTATCCTTGAGTATCAGCAGCAATTTGAAAGCTTGTTCCATTTTTCCCCTAAGCATATGAGGTCAGCTGAGGAGAAAGCTACAAGGTTTCTAAAGGGATTAAAGGCATCTATTGGGTCAGTGCTTGAGGTCTTAGATTTGACAGATTATGGCCAGATTGTGCAAAAAACTAAAACCATGGAAGATAAGCAGAAGGGAGAGCAATCCCTCACACCTGGATTGTGGAAGAGGACTAATCCATTTCCAGACATGGGCAACTCATCCAAGGTATACTGTGGGTCGTATGGTTCTGGGCCTGCATATAGACAGCCCTATAAGCTATCTGGCTACCTTCCTCGACCAGCTGGTGGTCCGCGCTCTACATCTTTTCGCCCGAACACTAGTATGGTGTCTACAGTCACAAGGCCACCCCGTCCCCCATCTACCTCAGGTCAAGTACAAAGGGGCCCTGCCCCAGTTTCGGCATCACAGATCCATTACTTTAATTGCCACTCTTATGGGTATTTTGCCAAAGACTATCGAGTCTGACCAACCTTACCCTCCAGTCAGCCCTCTGTGTACAGACCTCCCTTAACTCGAGGGAATCAACCGTAAGGAAGAATGTATGCCTTATCATCTGAGGAAGCTGAGGCCAGCACGGAAGTGGTAGCAAGTACATTTTAATTTAAGATTTTTCTTATGCTGAATTTTGATAACCTGCTATACTTATATGCATTGTTGCACTAGGTGTTCTACCTATATCGGGTATACCAGCCTATGTCTTGCTTGATTCAGGAGCTACACATTTGTTCATATCTCAAAGATTTACTGAGAAACTTGGTATGTCGCCCAGGACACTAGATCATGAGATGATTGTTAGTATGCCTATAGGCAAAGTTACATAGTTGAAGGAGGTGTATGGGCCATGTCCAGTTGAAATCAGTGGAAAGAAATTGAATGCACAACTCATCAAATTCAACATGCAGAATTTTGACGCTATACTGGGTATGGATTGGTTGTCGGCCCATCGAGCAAATGTGATGTGTGTCGAAAAATTAATTAGGTGACAAATGATGAAGGGAAAGAACTGGTATATCAAGCAGATAAAATAAAATGGGCTAGAAAGGTCCTGATCTCCGCTTTTCAAGTGGTAAAGTTGTTAGAAAGTGGATGTTTGGGTTACTTAGCATCGGTACTTGATGTTGATGCAAATGTTACACCTCTAGAAGAGGTAGAGGTGGTTAAAGAATTTTTCAACGTCTTTCCAGATGATCTGATGCATCTACCGCCTGATAGAGAGTTAGAATTTGCCATAGACTTGATTCCTGGAGCAGCTCCATTGTCAAAAGCTCCATACAGGATGGCACCAGCTGAATTGAGGGAGTTACAGATGCAGTTGCAAGAATTATTAGAGAAGGGGTTTATTCGCCCAAGTGTTTCACCTTGGGGTGCCTCTATATTTTTTGTCAAGAAGAAAGATGGCAGCTTACGTATGTGCATCGATTATCAGAAATTGAATAAGCTAACCATTAAGAATCAATATCCATTGCCACGCATTGATGATTTGTTTGACCAACTACAAGGTGCAAATGTATTCTCAAAGATAGACCTTAGATCAGGCTATTGTCAGCTCAAGATAAAGAGCGGTGACATACCTAAGATAGCTTTCAGGACTCGGTATGGTCACTATGAGTTCCTAGTGTTAGCTTTTAGGTTAACCAATGCACTGGCAACAATCATGGATTTAATGAATCGAGTATTTCATGATGTCCTGAATAAATGGGTAATTATTTTTATTGATGACATCTTGATCTACTCTAAGACGGAAGATGAACATACTCAACACCTGAGGATGGTATTACAGAGGCTGAGAGAACAACAATTGTTTGCCAAATACAGTAAGTGTGAATTTTGGCTTAAGCAAGTTGGATTCCTAGGACACATAGTGTCTAAGGATGGAATCGAGGTGGATCTTGACAAGGTGAAAGCAGTAGTAGAGTGGGAAAACCCCAAGAACGTTACAGAAATTAGAAGTTTCTTGGGTTTAGCTGGGTACTACCGGAGCTTTATTGAGAATTTTGCTCAGATCTCAGCACCAATGACTAAGTTAACTAAAAAGGGGGTAAAATTTGAATGGACAGAGGAATGTGAGAAGAGTTTTCAGGAATTGAAGAAAAGGTTGGTGTCAGCCCCTGTGTTGACCATCCCTGAAGGCACGGGTGGAATGACAGTCTACACTGATGCTTCTAAGGTTGGGTTGGGTTGTGTTCTCATGCAACGTGGTAAGGTGATAGCGTATGCATCCCGACAACTAAAGGAATATGAGAAGAACTACCCCACTCATGACTTGGAACTAGCCGTAGTTTTTTGCCCTAAAGATTTGGAGACATTATTTATTTGTATGGGGAAAAGTGCGAGATATATAGTGATCACAAAAGCCTTAAGTACTTTTTCACCCAAAGAGATTTGAATATGAGGCAGAGGAGATGGCTTGAGCTCATGAAGAACTATGACTGTGACATTCAGTATCATCCTGGCAAGGCTAATGAGTGGCAGATGCATTGAGTCAGAAGGCACAGACTATGTCACTCTCATACTTAGCAGTCAACCCACAACTCGTACAAGAGGCGATGCTAATGGATGAAACCCTCTTATATGAAGGAGCAACCTTAGAGCTTGAACATCAACTAGAAAACATTAAATGATTAACTGTATCCCTGGCAGCTCTATTGGTGCACCCGTCTATTAGGAAAGAGGTGATAATGAAATAACCTTTGGATCCTGAGCTGCAATGGATCAGAATTAAGATTCAAGAGCAAACAATGAACAACCCTGACCTCGTTTTAGCCAGCGACAGAGAATTATTGTTTCGAGGTAGGTTGTGTGTGCCCGATGATTTGGAGATATAAGACAAGATAGTGCAAGAAGCACATAGCTCTGAGTACTCACTCCACTCGGGAAGTACAAAGATGTATAAGGACCTCAAACAAAACTACTGGTGGCTAAGCATGAAAACCACAATAGCCCTATATGTGGCGACTTGCCTTACATGCCAAAAAGTAAAAGCTGAGAGGCATCGACTTTATGGTACTCTTCAATCACTCCCAATACTAGACTGGAAGTGGGATAGGATTATGATGGACTTTGTCACCGGACTACCACGCACACCTAAGGGGATGGATGCGATATGGGTGATAGTTGATCGACTTACTAAGACTGCTCATTTCATTCCCATCAAGACCAAATTCTCTATGGCCAAGTTAGCACAACTTTATATGGATAACATAGTGCACTTGCATGGAGTGCCAGTGAGCATTGTGTCAGATAGGGACCCAAGGTTCACTTTCAGATTTTGGAAAAGTTTCCAGCGTTCTTTGGGATCACAAGTGAACTTAAGTACTGCTTTCCACCCACAAACTGATGGTCAGTTAGAGTGAACCATACAGATATTAGAAGACATGCTCAGGGCATGTGCAATGGAAATGTGTGGTAGTTAGGAAGAATATATACCCCTTATGAAGTTTGCCTATAACAACAATTATCAAGCTACAATTGGGATGGCTCCATATAAGGCATTATATGGTAGGAAGTGTAGAACTCCTCTGTATTAGAATGAGGTATGCAAACGCCGAATGTTAGGACCCGAAATGATACAAATGACATGTGATAAGGTTGATGTTATCCGAGAAAGGATTAAGGCAGCTCAGTCACGTCAAAAGAGCTATACAGACACCCGTAGGAAAGACATTGAGTTTCAAGCAGGAGAAAAGGTGTTTCTCAAGATTTCTCCTACTAAAAGGTTGAATAGATTCCATAGAAAGGGTAAGTTGAGCCCGAGATACATTGGCCCATTTGAGATTTTGACTCGGGTTGGCTCAGTAGCCTACATGCTTACTCTTCCACCTTCTCTCGAAAATGTTCATAATGTATTCCATGTATCCATGCTGAAGCGATACCTTCACGATCCATCACATGTGTTACCCGTGGAACCAGAATATCTAGAAACTGATATGACTTATAGAGAACAACCAGCTGAAATCTTAGACTGAAAAGTGAAAACCCTTCGCAACCGCTTCATTTCCTTCGTAAAGGTGCAATGGGCTAATCATTCACTTGAAAAATCATCTTGGGAGAAAGAAGATGAAATCCAAGCCAAGTACCCTCATCTTTTCGAACAACCAGGTACGCCAATTTCAAGGATGAAATTTTTAAAAAGGGGGGGTAAATGTGATACCCTACATTTAAAACATGGTTTACTTATACGGTTGACTCGGTTTAACCATGCAGGACCCGAACCAGAGAGGGTTAAGGTGGGTTCCCTATAGACCATGATGGCAAGGGTGACTTTGAACACAGGTTGGCCAGACAAGTCCGATTCAGTGCCAGAGGAGATGGGTGTACCCAAGCCGTGTACATGCACGTATCGTAAGGCCATGTACGGGTAATGCTGGTATGTAGCCGTATCTTAAAGTGTATACATATTATATATCTCGTACCGAGAGTGAGATACATGCCAAGAGTCGAATTCCATCGAAATCTCAATTGTTTGACTAAGTTTCGATCAACAGGTGGGCGAACCCGCCCACCTGTATGACCCACCCATGTGGCTACTAGATATTCACTAGTATAAATAGTACTTATTGTGTTTTTCCTTTTTCTCATTTAATGCATTAAAGAGTTGGTGAGAAGAGTAAAGAAGAGAGAGAAAAGAAAGGAAGAAAAGAGAACGAAGAAGAAGAAAGGAAAAGAAAAAGAGGAAGAAATGATTTTAAGCGACGCCGAGGTTTGATCTTCTCATTCCGGCACCGGAAAAGTGATCCCCAACATGAGACCTACGATTTGAGGTGAGCAAAGGCTATACTTCTTAAACTTTCACCAAACTCCATGTGAAACCCTTGATTTGGGTAGAGTTCCTTAAGATCCTGTTAATCCTACTTGAGATGATGAATCTAAGGTTTAATAGATGGTCTATGTGTTGATTTTGAAGGTTTAAAGAGGAGTTTACAAGATTTGAGAAGCATTGGTGATTTCTTGAGTTAAGAGGTGATATTGGGGTTTTGGAAGAGTTCTTGAGCAAAGAAGGTAAGATTGCTTTTCAATCATTAAATCTAACTTAGATCTAGGTTAAAATCATCTTATAAGACCTTAGATGTGTGGAAAATATGATCGGAATAACCCCATTTGGTTTTCCTATGGTTGAAGAATGTTTCAAAGGTGAAAGTTGATTTTCGCCCCCACAGGTGGGGGAAGCCGCCCGCCTATAGGGGCCCGACTGTTGGGGTACCACCTTAGTTCCTATAGGCGGGCGAAGACCGGTGGGCTAACCCACCCGCCTGAGGGGGCTCGCCAGTTGAACCGACGGGCTAGATACTGGCGGGCAAAGACAGGTGGGCTGTCTGGGCCACCTGTTGGATTTTTGAGCCCGAATGGGCCCAAAACAGGCAGACAATCTTCTTTTATGATTTTAAATATGATTTAAACATCAAACCTCGTTAGTTTTGACCACAAGGTGGTGAAATGCTAACCTCATTCGCTTATGATAGGTTCCAGTAGAATTTACATTTCTCACGTCGGATCTCACCCATATCGAACTTGAGCTTATGTACCCAACAAGTAAGTGGGGAGAGGACATTTGAATTTATTTTAAGGCTTGTTTTTGCATCATTAAATTGTATCTAGACTAGCCATGTCATCATGCAAATTATGTATAGATTAGTCATCCTCGTATGCCATTCGCATGCATTGCTTGTGCATTCAAAACAAATGATTTATGATATGTGTGTTTTGCTTTACATTATCAATGCTAAATGATTGATGTGCTTATGTGATGAATGGTTGGATTACTATTCATAATGCAATATTAGACTAAACGCTGTAGTCGGCTTGGAAACGAGTGCATTGATGGCTCGTGGTATAGGACGCGGTGGCGCTATGCAATCGTATTTTGTCATATAGGAGCATACGGTTTAGGATTATCATTCCCTATACTATGACCCTTCCCAACAGGGGTTGAGGTGTTGGGTTATCACATGGGGGGAAGCAGTGGTCGCGGTTGTTGGGCCACTGTGGCTGTTAGACATACGCCCGGCTGGTCGTTAGGACAGTTGGCAACCTCAGTGGTATATTCAAGAGGGCCAATCGTACTGCTTTTAAATTTTCAGGGTCGACACCTTTACATTTCTGTCAATTACTTTTATGTTGAGAGTCGGTAGTCGACATGCTTTACTTTTCTGAGTACTCACGGTGGGCCTTCTCTGACAACCCTATAGGCATATCACGGGATGGAGTTTGTGAATCGTACCCGGGGCATACGCACACTGTGATTGTGAGTAGCACATAGCTTAAGACTTAGTAATGTTGTTTAGGTGGATAAGAATTAAAATGAATTGTAGGGCATATAGTGCATATGGATGTGATTGTTTGTGGTATTTCTTTTCTTTTACTGAGCTAGTGAGCTCATCCCACGTGCACACCTCTTTTAGATGATTTTGCAGGTCACCCGCCTGAAGATCAGGAGTCGGGCCCCATAGTCGAGTTTTTTGTTGAGGATTGGTGGGTCCCTAAGGAGTATGAGCACGGTGTTGATTGCATGTGCGAGGGCTGTGCCGCGGGACCACAGTAATGATTCCGTATAGGATTTTACTTTTTGATTCTTTTGATGTCCTCCCCTTTTGTGTACTAGATATGTAAATTGTTATTCTTTTTATGTAAATATCATGTCTGCAGGCCCACATGTACTTAGCTGTATACTACGATTTGGGTATCAAGTGTATTGGGGATATTTACAGGTAATTTAAGTCTTCCACTGAACTTTTGAACACTTATCTTAGATGTGGGTATGCTGTGGTGGGGTACTGTATTAGATGATCCTGACAGGTTTGGGTTAACTGGAATTAACTCGATCACCGGTCCGGTTCTGTGTGAACGGGGTGTGACAATAGTGAGTCATCATTATGGCATAGAAGACTTGGACATGTGAATGTCAAGTTGATTCAAACCATTGCATCCAAGGATCTTGTGAGGAACCTTCCTAAGATCAAGTATGAGAAGGACAATTTCTATAATGCTTGTCAAAAAGACAAACAAACTAAAGTCTCCCACAAGTCGAAGAATATTGTCTCTTCCTCTAGACCATTGGAACTTCTTCATTTAGACTTATTTGGACCTATCAATGTATCTAGTATGAGTGGTAAAAGTTATACCTTTGTAATCGTTGATGACTACTCTAGATTCACTTGGATTGTTTTTCTGAAAAACAAAAATGATGGTTTTGATGAATTTGCAACTTTATGTAATAGACTGCAAAATTAGAAAGGGTATACAGTAACCTCTGTGAGGAGTGACCATGAAGAAGAATTTGACAATATAAGTCAATTTAACTTATATTGTAATAAGTATGGAATTGACCATAATTTCTCCGCTCCTAGAACACCTCAATCCAATAGGGTTGTTGAAAGAAAAAACAAGTCACTACAAGAGACGGCTAGGACTATGCTCAATGAGTATTCCTTTCCTAAGTACTTTTGGGTTGAAGCTATAAATATAGCTTGTTGTTTGCTAAATAGGATAATTCTCAGACCTTTACTTTCCAAGACCCCTTATGAACTGTACTTTAGTAAAATGCCAAACGTAGACTACTTTAGAGTTTTTGGGTATTAATGTTTCATCCTAAACACTAAAAACTATCTTGAAAAATTTGATGCGAAATTTGATGAAGGAATATTCCTGGGATATTCACTCAACAGTAGGGCATATAAAGTTTTTAATAAAAAGTCATTAATGGTTGAAGAATCTATGAATGTACGATTTAATGAATCATTGCCTAATGACTTGAATAAATCTCTTGTTGATGATGATGATACCATGTTTGATGAGCTTAAGAACAAAGTTAATGACATTTCTCTTGATGATTCTAATGATGTTACCATCGAAAAAGTAGAAACACTACCCAAGAAAGTCATCCCTAATAGGAATCATCCCTTAGAAAATATTATAGGGGATCTAGATGGAGAAATCCAAACTAGATCTAAAACCCGAGAGGTATGCAATCACACTACATTTATCTCAAGGATCGAACCCAAGAACATAGAAGAAGCTCTAAAAGATAGTGATTGGATTATTGCAATGCAAGAGGAGCTTCACCAGTTTGAAAGAAGCAAGGTATGTGAACTTGTCCCAAAACCTGACCACCACACCATCATTGGTGCTAAGTGGGTCTTTTGCAATAAATTGGATGAAAATGGGAGCATAGTAAGAAACAAAGTGAGACTAGTAGCCAAAGGGTATAATCAGCAAGAGGGAATAGACTATGATGAAACCTATGCACCATTAGCAAGGTTAGAGTCCATTAGAATGCTACTAGCTTTTACATGCCATAAGGACTTCAAATTGTATCAAATAGATGTCAAAAGTGCCTTCTTGAATGGATACATTCAAGAAGAGGTCTATGTAGCTCAACCCTCTGGTTTTGAAGACCCTAAGTTTCCAAACCATGTCTATAGATTGAGAAAGCCCTATATGGCCTCAAACAAGCTCCTAGAGCTTGGTATGAGAGATTGAGTACTTTCTTGATAGAAAGTGGCTTCTCAAGGGGGAGGATTGACATAACCCTGTTCGTGAAGAACTTGAAGAATGACATACTCATTGTTCAAATTTATGTAGATGATATCATCTTTGGCTCAACCAACGAGAGAATGTGTACTAATTTCAGTAGCAAGATGAGCAATGAATTTGAAATGAGTATGATGGAAGAGTTAAATTTCTTCCTTGGTCTTCAAATAAAACAAACTAATAATGGGATTTTCATAAACCAAAGCAAGTACACCCAGGAGCTGCAAAAGAAATTTGACATTAACAGTAAAAAATCTTCAGACACTTCGATGAGCTCATCCTTGAAACTAACTAAGGATGAAGATGGCATTTCTGAGGATGTAACTAGATATAGAGGCATGATTGTGAGCCTTTTATATCTAATGGCAAGTAGACCTGACATCACGTATAGTGTATGTGCATGTGCTCGGTTTCAAATAGATCCTAAGAAATCACACCTTATAGCTATGAAAAGAATTTTTAAATATTTGAAAAGCACTTGTGATGTTGGGTTATGGTACCCAAAAAACCAACCCCTTAACTTAGTCAGCTTTTCAGATGCTTACTTCGCAGGCTGCCATATTGATAGAAAAAGTACTAGTGGTACCTGCCACTTTCTCAGCTCTTGCCTTGTCTCTTGGTTTAGCAAGAAACAAAACTCCATTGCTCTATCTACCATCGAAGCCAAATATATTGCAGCTGGTAGATGTTGTGCCCAAATCCTTTGGATTAAGCAAACTCTCCAAGACCTTAGAATGAATTTTGAATCTTGCTCAATCATGTGTGATAATACCAGTGCCATAAACTTGAGTAAAAATCCCATTTTACACTCAAGGGCAAAGCATATAGACATTCGACACCACTTTCTGCGAGACACCATTCAAAATGACGATGTTTCTCTAGAATACATTGAAACTTTGAAACAACTCGCAGATATATTCACTAAACCACTAGGTGAAGAGCATTTTAGTTTCTTAAGTAAGGAGCTTGGAATTTGTAACCCATTTGGTTGAAAGATTAAAACATTTTTCATGCATATTGAAAAACCCCTTCAAAATTCTTAATTTTTTGGGTTTTCAGGCAATTCTGGAATCTATCGGTCGACCGCCTCAAATCTTTCAGTTGACCGCCACGGAATATCGATCGATTGTCACCATCTACCGGTCGACTGGCACAGCCAAAAACTCGATTTTAAACTCTTTTAAAATCAATTTTTTGAACCTTTTTGCCTTATTTTAAAAACCGAAAACCGCTTTTAGCCTAAAACCCTATTTCGACTATTCCTCTCCTAAAACCCTAGCTTAGAACCCATTTCTAACCTAGATCTCTCAAGATCCTTTCCTTTCCCTCTCAAAAACTCTTGCCTTTCTTCTCTTCTTATGCCTTTCATCATCATGGACTCTCACCGCCCACACAAAGCCAAGAAGACCGTCGCTCAAAAGGGAAAATGGAAGGCCTTTGACAAAGATATCTGGTTCTCCTCCTCTATTGCTCAAGAATCATGGGATCTATATATTTCTCGACACATAAAGCAAGGAAGAACCTTCAATTCCGACTCATTGTCCAGGTATGACATCAAAGACCTCTTTGATGCTTTAGGATGGGGCAACATTCTCAAACTAGAGTTCAACTATTATCCCCAATTAGTCAAAATGTTCTTCTGCAACCTTACCTTCTCTGGTGAAGGTGACAATCTTCTAGTCCATTCCTATGTTAAGGGAGTTCCTATAGATATAGACATTCTGATGTTAGGAGAAATCCTAGACATCTTTGTGGCAGGGGAACTCAAATACTACAAACCCAAGACCTATATAGAACAATTCATGGATGTCGACTGTGGGTACTCTAACATCATAAAGGAATATGCTAATACTCATAAGATTAAGGCTAAGGAACTCACCGATATAGGGAGGATTGTAAATCTCATCATCTCCTACAACATTCTACCAAAGAGTGGTCATAGAGATGAGGTCTCACCATTCTATGCTTATCTTACCTACTGTGTCTGCAAGACTGTGCATCAATCTTCCTTACATTCTGCTCAAAACCATGATTATCCATGGTGACAGACTTTAGAAGGGAATTCCTCCTTATGGAAGGATGATTTGCCAAATCCTGGACCACTTTCATGTGGATTTCTCTGGTGAAACCTTTGAGCCTCTTCCTCAATAGATCAATATCTCCACTATTCGCAAGATGCACCTCCTTCCCAATAAGACCACTGCCTCCAAAAAGACTGATGCTGGACCCAGCCAGCCACAGCAACAAGGAAGTGATGATGTGCCAGTCTATGTGACCGTCACTGATATTCATAAGGTTGGGAACATCATCCTTGCCCAATTGGTGAAGATGGAGAGAAAGCAGAATGAGATTCTCAAGCTTCTACGCGAAGACGAGGAAGATGAAGACGATGAAGAAGAAGAAGAAGAGGAGGACGCAGAGTATGAGGATGCAGAGGAATAGGAGTTCTTACTCCTTTTATATAATTTTTTTTACCGTTAAACTTTTATTCTATTTTATCATGTGGAACTCAGTCTTTGTTTTAAGTCTTTCCCGTTACTTTTTGTTGAAATACTCTGAGATACAATGCTGAACCTATAGTTATTTTCTATGTGTCATGTTAGTTTTATTTTTTCCCTGGCACATACTCAGGGGGAGTATTTTAATATCTTGTGTTGTTTGGTTCCCTTTTTTCTGTTGACAAAAGGGGGAGAAGTATCTATCTTTGTTTTGAACTATTTCTAGAAATGACTTAAAATATGTTATTGAACTTTAAACTGTGTTACTGTAATTTCTTGTATTTGGTTATATTGCCTATGTTTGTTTATCATCACCAAAAGGGGGAGATTGTTGGGAAACATGTCCACACTCCTTAATATGTTTTGGTGTTAACAAACAAACATGTATCTTTAACTTGGTTTGATAAATTGTGATTAGCTTGAAGAAAGTATAATTAGTTTGAAAAAAATACTTAGAAGGGCCTAATCGAGACATCAAGGTTTGAACTCATGTAGACATGACCTTAAAGCTTAAAGACATTCAGAACTGTTGATGAAGACCTCAAGACCGAAGATGAAGACATCAAGACCCAAGATGAAGACCATAGGATAGAGAGTATATTTTGTAATTTGTACACACATTGCATATGCATGCACCTCATGCATCATACTAGAATGACCGTAGGTGGTAGAGTGCAATGTGTTCTAGTAAAATTCTGTGAAAACAGATTGACCAGACTTAAGGGCATTTTGGATAACCTTAGAGCTGGTATCAGGAAATGGACCCTCCATAAATTATAGGAAATCGAGTCACGATTCCAACACAACTAGTTTCAGGTTAATCTGAGTTCGGACCGAAAAGTTATGGTCAAATCACCAGCGATTGGTCAATATGACAGATTTCTGACAAAACAGAATCTATCAAGCTGGCGGTCGACCAGCTAGAAGTACCACTCGATCAAAATTGTCTGAGACCATAACCAGTAGACCAGTAGAAAGTCCCGGTCTACCGATGCCTCCCTGGAAGAGCTCCAACGGCTAGTTTTCTACCACATCGGCTCTTTCCGATCGATCGGCTACCAATGGTGATCAACCAGTGGTCCCAAAATACGACCGTTAGAACCTGATTTCTTGCCTAAAATGCTTCACTAAGCTCACCTATAAATACCCTAGCTGCTCTTAATTAAAGTGGAATTAAGAAAGAACATTAAGAGCATTATTGTGAGCATTCAAGAGTTATTAAGATTATTCTATCCTACTTGAGCTCTTTGATTCTTCTAATCCCAGCAAGAGCTCAAGTCTCAATCAAGTCCTCCACTCATTTCTGTGCAAGTCAAAGCCATAGCCATAGAGAGGACTTTACATAAGGTACATCATTCATCTCTCATTCTTATCATTTGCACCACACTTGAGGTATTCTTCTTATTCCACTACTCCTCATTTTTTTTTTTTTTTTTTTTACAATTTTAGTCTGTACTTAGTGTTGTAAGGATTATCTTATTCTAAAAAGAGGAAGGTGTCTCTCTACCTCCAAAAGAGATTGTAAAGGCATCTCTCTGCCTGTAAAGGAAATTTGTAAGGATACTCTTATCCATGAAAAAGATTATAAAGTTTTCTTCCCTATCTACCGTACTGAAAGGGAGAACTAGTGGAATACCTTATAAGTGGATTCTTGTAAGGAGTGGACTAGACTCGGATTGAGTCGAACCACTATAGTTCTCGGTGTTGTGTGATTGTGCTAGTTTCATATTCATTCCGTATTTCATTTACAATCACATTTGGACCTATACATAAAAAAAAAATTAATTTCCATTAGTATAACCTATTCACCCCTTCTAGGTTATTTCAGTTGCACCTCAATCATGTCCAAACAGTTTCCTCGTTCAAGAATCAACATTTATATCAGAATGGAAAAATGCAGCTATAGATTCAGTGCCAGATATCTAGAATCCACAGATCCAAGAACTTTGGTTGAAAAATGTGATTGGATTGTTTCAGTTTTCTAGCCATCAACAGAAACCTTATAGTGAATTTGAATCATGGAAAAACTTTCAATATTATTTTCCTGGAATTTAGAATCCAAATACACTATTGACTCAATATCTTGGGAACACCTCAATTATTCGAAGTTTTACACCTCAATTATTCGAAGTTTTCTCCCAGCCCCATCCCATGAAAGGGGAAAATCCTTAGGCTTGTATTGACTTGCACACCTCTTATAGAATTTTTTTGGGAGATCGATAATTTGGGTGAAATTTTTTACTATCCTTGGGGGGCCATCTAATTGTTGAAGAAGCCTGACTCCCCTTCCTTCTGTCCCAAATTTGACTGACTGAAAATATTTACTTCCATTACTGAATGGACAAATAATATGTTGTTATCTCATCTTCATCTTCAGCTTGTGAAGATAATGGCTAGAGGAAATATAGGTGATTCTATCTGTTGACTTAAAAAGCACTACTCCACAAAATAGATATGGATGGACCATATGCAGGTTGTTGGATCTACAAAACATTTCTACCCATTCATAATGAAAACATGATAATCTTTATTATCATATTGCTTCACGGTTTTGAACAAGATTCTATTTTCTAGCATGTTTTCAACCTTTTTGGCAGTTAATTTCCAATGGGGGAGGTCCAGTTATTCAGAATCTTTCTCCATTGCTGTAAGCTCAACTATAAAAATGTTTTTCTTGACATTTTTATGTGCTTTAGTTGGAAGCACACATACCTTTGTCAGTCAACTCCTCAAACTTGTACTCATGTCAGTTATTCACGCTGGCGAAATCTTTTTTTTTTTCTTTCCCAGAACTGGGTTAACTGGGTTTTGAGTAAAATAAATACTACTATTTTGATTTCTTGGTTGTGAATCAGTAAAATCCTTGCTTGAAATAGAAAGCATTGTCTGAGTACCACAGAGAGCACCTTTTTATTACCTTCAATTTGAGAGAGCCAGACCTAAATACTGATTAATGGAGCTGTAATGATATTGATAGTTGTAGATTGGTAGTAGTTAGCAGCAGCATAAGTAGTAGAGGTGGTGGTAGTAATGATGGTAAGGGTGATGGTACAAGCAGTAATGGTGTTAATATTGGTAGTCATTTTTTTCCCGGGCAATTTGGTGTGATGATATGCAAAATGTGCTATGCACTTCCCAATTCTGGGTTTTATGAGTAAAGATGTGGAAGAGACTTTCAAAAAGTAAAATATAGGGAGTAATTTATGCTTCTGCTTAACATAAAACCAAAACCATTACTGAATTTTTAAATTTTCTATTAGTTACTAATTTCTAGCTATGGATCCTCCAGAGGAAGTAGGAGGCTTTAAATTAGTTATCTTCTCTTGTGGTGTTGGGGTGGGGGGGTGGGGGGGAGAGACAAAAGATCTAACCAGAGGACATGAGTATAGAGAAGCATATAGAAGATGATCACCAGTGGAAGAAAATCTTCATTGAAATTCAGCTCCTTTCAGTCAAGGTGAGAGGTGCCTAGTTAGAAAAAATAAAACCAATGTGCTTCACACACCCCACTCCCTCCAAAAATCAGACATGCAATGTGCAAACCCTATTCAATTAGATTTTCATCGTCTAATTTTCAAGATTAAAGTTGTTGCAATAAGAACAAATTAATGAGGCAGAGAACTTCTCTTTGTATATTCAATTTTTTTTTCCATAATGTTCACTTTTGTTCAGGAGATTTGTTATGTATTTGTTTAACTCGGGTTTGATACCAAAGGAAGATCTAAAACATTTATTTTCCAAATTTATTATTTTTTGCTATTTTATTTGGAAACATAGGAATGACGTCATATTTAGAAAGGTAAAACCGACTCCTCACAACATCCTTACCCTTGCATTGGAATGGATATATATCACCGATAATGGATGCACACTTAGGAACCCACACCTAAAGCCTAACCACTTGAATCATCACCAATCCACTAGTATCAATAACAACCCTCCTTTGCATACAATACTGATATGTGGCATCATCATTGACACTACTAAAAGCATTACAAGCTGGGCTGTTAGGTATTCTGGTAGAAGGGAAAATTCAACTACTAATAACTGATTATTTGTTGACAAGAAACCATATTGAAAGATGTGCCAAGGCTGTTCTTACTGGACCACAACATGCACAAAGGAGGGGATGTGTTTTAAAGGAGATGTGGACAAACTCAGAATTGCACAAAAAAAATTTGTTTGATCTTGGACACTTTTTGCTGGCCCATTAGTGTGGCTCCAATCTTTTTGTCTGTCTATAAATTACAGCATATTACTTATAGATGTATCCTTGAGTTCAGTCAAGTACCCCATTTTGTAACCTCAGTTAGAGAAATTGTTGGGGCAAGTGATGCTACTAACACTAATGCCCTATCTAGCCATGTTAGCTATTCCTAAATATTATATATCTAGTTTTTTCCTGCTCTCATAATATATATATATATATATATATCTTTTGATCAATTCAAAGACATTCGGTTCCATTTGTAACCAATGATTTGCAATATTTTGCTTTTCACTATAATGGCTATATTCCAATGCGGTCTCAGCCATTTTAATGGTATGTTCAACCATTTTCAGTTATTTTGATTTGATTTTAATGCCATTTCAATCGTATATTTCAATTTCAATCACGATTAAAATCGAAGTCAAAATCAAAATTTTAAACTTACCTATAAAAATAGTGTATCCAGACCATAGTTGGAAATATAGGTATTAACTAAGGTGAGTCACTAGAGTCTTGTAAAAAAATATAAAATCTAATCAAGACTCATAAAGACTCACCTAAGTTTAAGAAATGACCCGAATAGGTCTGAGTGTTATTGACTTGGTGTTTTTGCCCAAGTCATATGAAACGCACCATTTTTATTTATTTATTTATTTCATTATTAGGCCATATACTACCATAGACCATAAGTTTTGTCTACAAATACACAAAACCTTTTGTTGGCTTCAATATTAACCCTTTTTTTTTTTCCTTCTCATTGGGAAACAACCATAGCCTCAATCCCTCCTCATTCGGAGAAGGAGAAAAAAGAAGGTATTAAAACAATATAAGAGGAAAAAAGAAAAAATGACTCGCTCTGACTAGGTTTTAGTTGCCCAACTCATTAAGTTTTGAAAAAGGCAAGTCGAGTAGGAAAAAAAAAATTGGTTTCCAACTATGCTCCAAAGTTCAAACAATTTAAAAAAATGTTGAGAGTTTAATAATATTATAAAGAAAAAAGAAAAAAAAGAATGCTACCTAGCAGCATCCCCCTACACACACACGAGTGGAAAAATGACCACCATATCCCTCCCATTGGATGCCCCTACACGCTCCCCTGCATGCATGGGCCACGTAGCCTAGCAAGAAACCCTTCCCCATAAATAAAATTAGGGTTTTTCTTGGTGTAACTACCATGGTTGGTACAATAGGAGTTATTTTTAGTTAACAAAAAATCATCATTTATATTTTTTGCCTCATTCCAAAAGGATATTCTTTCTTTTGACTATAGTTGGAAAACCAGGTTTTCTGACTTGTCTTGCCTTTCAAAAAACTTCGTGAATTGAACTTCTCGGCCTAGTAAAGGCGAGTTACATTTTTTCTTATTTTTATATACAATAAAAATGTATAAATCAGCAAACATTCAAAAAAATATAATAAAATTAAGGGAAAAAAAATTAGAAATATACTGGAAAAAATAAATCATGAAAGTTCTTCATTGGAAAGTTTGGTAGATATTTCGTGAAGCTTATGTTGTATACGTAACAAATTCAATATTTATCTAAATTTTTTGTTGATAAGTGAATAATGGTTCACAATGGGAAAAACATAAATGGAATCCCCCTCATCTCCACCCCCTCCAAAAAAGGGTTGGGGGTTGAATCATAAGGACAAATGTGGCAAATTAAACAGACATTTATTATTCTTGTATTATAGGTTGTATATAACTCCTTTTTGTACACATTTTTGTTTAAGAATAATTTGATAAACTAGAAAGAAGAGAAGGAAGCTTCATGGAATCTTGGTTGTTAGCCATCAAGAAGGTTTAGAGGGACTTAGAGTTACATTTTCTCTCAATGAACAATTGAACCAATTTTACCATTTTACTCAACTCAATGGGAACAATTTAATGGGTTTCCTAAAATGACCAGTCTCTTCTATTTTGTTGTGACTTGGGTGAAAAGACCAAGTCTCATTTGACTCAAATGAATTGCGACGGAGACTGACTCTTGTCATTTTTTACCCCAACCTAGTTTACCCAAATTTTGATAAGGTTTTCAAAAATTGACTCGCTTCGATGACTTGCCCAATCAAAACCTTAAAAAAAAAAAAAAGTTCTCTCGTGACAACCTAATATCACCAACTATAGTTCCAGAGAATTGGATTCATGAAATCATTTACTCCACTAAATTCTCTAAATCCATTTTTTAAGAGATAATCTTATCTTACAGGTCTTTAAGTTAAACCCCCCCCCAATTAATAGGGTTAAAGCTCCAATGTCGATTTACTGGTGCCCTCCCTTTTATTCTGTTAAATTGAATGTAGATGGTGCAAGCAAGGAGAATTCAGTTTTAGTGGTCTGGGAGGCATTATTAGAAGCAACAACAGGAATATTGTTCGCTCACTCATGCACGGACACGATTAATATTGTTCGCTCAGTTATCAGTTTCTCATCGGGCTAGAAATAATTCTTATAAAACTCAGTTATCAGTTTCTCATTGGGCTAGAAATAATTCTTATAAAAAAATTATCGGGCTAGCAATAATTAGGTTAAACTGGCTGGCACTTCAAAAGATGAAATGGGAGCATGATTCTAGGAGTTGGTGGCTTTGAGCTCGACGGAGGAGAGGACATTTGATCGTACATGTGAGGATGTACGATCCAATGGATCAACTTGGAGAAGTATATATATATATATATATATATATTTATATGTATTATCGGCTTTTGAGCAAGTTGTTGAGAAATTTGGGGTTTTCATTTTAGGTTTTTTGGGCGAGTTTTCTTGCCACGATTTGGGTCTTCTTTGAGAGATATCTCCATTGTAACTTTTCTACCAATTTAATGAATCATCTTCTTCTTCACCTGAGGAAGTAGCACACCACATTGGCTCTGTGTCTTGTGCAAATCTATGTTTCTTTTCTTCACATTTGTTGGTGTTTGTTCCAACAATTACCAAGGTGATGAAGGGTATCTTCGAAAGCAAAAGGAACAGGTGTTGGATCCTCATATGCACGACCAGGTGATCATACATGCAGCGGATACAATTCTTGTTTGTTACCATTCTCAATAACTATAGATACCTTAAATCCCATAAATGAAACTGCAATCTTTTCTTCCAATCCAAACAACTTTTAATTTCCATTAGTAAAGGCCGATATTGATGCTTAGCTGATCCATTAGTGATTTTTTTTTCTAGACAAAAGACAGAGACATTTCATTAAGCAAAGAGGGAGGAGGAAACCTCCTACCGAATACAGACGGATCCAGAACTAATGGGGGATAACCCCACTAAGTACAAGAAAGACCCTAACGCAAAGCTCCCTTAGCAAGCAGGTGACCTCTCCATTGGAGGACCAGGAAATATAAAAAAAGTTCACAGAAACAAACAAAGAAACTAAAGAACATATGTCCTCAACAACCACCCTAGCAGCCAAGTCTATAGAGTTCAGGCTTTGTAAAATAGCATTACTACAGACAAACAATCAGAAAACACATTCAAACAACTACTGCCCAAACTAATAACTAAAAGTAAGCCGTGAATGCTAGGGTGATGGATTGGTATGTATCAAGGGTAAAAGGTTAAAAACAAAAATCTATGTTTTTTAATAGAAATAGGGATAAACGAGTCCCATACGGACCGGTATACGTCAATCAATATTGACCGAGATTGATATTGATCACTAAATCCATGGCAAATAGAACTTAATTTTTTCGAATGGGTTAATTAAATGAAATAACCCAAGCTTCCCTTACAACCTATTATATAATTTTGTCTTCTGCCTTCTCATTGGTGTGACTTCCCATTGTGGCATTGTGAGTAACATCTGCCTCTAAAAAAATAAATTAAAAAAAAAAACAATTATTTTACTTTTTGTATATTTATCAAGCTCTTAGAAATGGAAAAGAACATCTGTTACTTTGTGGACAGCTGATGAAGTACTCTGTTATAATGGATAAAAGCATTTTTTTTTAAAAAGAAATTCAGATACCACTTTAAGTGAATTTATGTAATGGAAAAAGTTTTGTGTACTGTCGTGCATGGTGCATGACCATGCACATAGCCGTCAGATGGGGATGAAGGAGTGCACCGTAATCCCTCATCCCCCATTCCCCATTCAACTGTTGTTATGTAATTTATAAAATTTTGCACCCTTCATCACATTATTGAATGAGAATAATTTTTGCTAATGTAATTTTGAAAAACAATTTGTTATGAGCATCACCTATCTTGGCCATTTTAGAATAGTTCTCGTAAACTAAAAAAAAAAATGCTTACCCAGAGCATGAGCCTCTCACACGGAAAAAATTTCACCGTTGTCCGGGTTGCAGCCAAGTAGTTGCAACCCCATGGTAACAGCCAAGGGAATGGAACCCCAGGGCAGGGTTTGATAATACACACCTAGGGTGAATTTTTTCACCCCTACCCCTAGGATTCCATTCCACCGGCTGGTACCAGTGGTTGCAATCAGGTGGCAGCTACTTGGCTGCAACTCAGGCAGCAGCCAAGTTTCGTTCTCCTGCATGTCCTAGGTCGCGGCAAGAACTATGCAACCTTAAAATCCGCAGATAAAGATATATGCTAAGATGCATGTGCCTGTGGCATCTCAAGTTTTGTTTAGGAAAAATGATATTGCATTCATGAAATACACCAACATGTTTGTTTCAAGTCCTTAAGATACAACAACTAGAAAATGTAAAACTCACGTAGATCAACTCCCACACATTATGTTGAAGTTCTTAAGGATGTTGGATTATGTAGACACAGCCATCATGATCAAGGGTGCTTTATCTCTTAGATAATGAAACAAGAAGATAAATTTTCACATGTATCAACTAGGCATTATTTTTGTACAACATAATATGCACAAAACACATTAAATGACTTGGATATAACAACATTGACCAGTTTCCTAATGCAAATGCAAACAATCATATTCCCCCCTTGCCCAAAACAGACAGTAAGTAGCTTGTAATGCAACATCCATGGTGCAATTCCCATCTAACTACAAGGGAAGAAACTTTAGGCCCACAGGCCACCCCCTCCCCTAATTAATGTTCAAGCATGAACAGTGAAAAGCCACATACTCATCCATTTATGTTTAATGACTAGGAGTAGATAGATACGGTTGTTTGCCTACAAAATTATCACTTTGGGATTCTGATTGATTTAACTTTAGAGACACAACATCAGACCACCGACCACATAACCAAGGAAGGTAAGAACTAAGAAGATTGAAAAATACATTGTACTGTTAGGCGTCTTGTGAGTAAGCCTGCAAGATTCACTTCTGTAACTGCTCCACCCATGAAGCCAATGATAAAAAGCCTACCATCAACACTTAAGCTGTCAAGGTTTCTCTGGAAGTATGGACCCCCAACACAGTCCAGTATAACATCAACACCTGCCAGCAGACATGTTAAGAATAAAGTACATAATAAGTATTAAGTCCCACTCAGCAAGCAGGAAGTAAGAGTCTGAGACTATCTCAAATCTTGTAATTGTCCAGTAATAAGATTTTATTTAGCCTGTGGTTTGAAATTGGAAGTATGAATTAACATATCAAAGCAAGAGCTAGACCTTTCCCTCCTGTTTCTTCCTTCACCCGTGCAGCAAAATCTTCAGTCTTATAATTGATGCAGACATCGGCTCCAAGATCCTTGCAGAAAGCCAATTTCTCCTCAGTCCCTAATGGAGAAGAAACATTTAACGATATGAGAATCATGGATAATGTAGATACTGCACACATGAGTTCTAAGGTTCAATACTGTTGGACCTGCAGTGACAAAGACCCTCACTCCTTGGTGTTTAGCGATCTGAATTGCAAATGTGCCAATTCCACTAGATCCACCATGAATCTGAAAAAAATTTCATTTGTCCTCGGTTCATATATATTTTTTGCTGGGTAAATGAAGTAGACAAATGTTGCAAATCTGATCAGTTGGACTTAATTACACTAAATTTAAGTTCCCAATAGGTTATATGGGTCATGGGCTAATCATTCAGGGTTCTCAAATGTCATTGGCCACTTCTATGAGTCCAAGTATGAGGGTAGAGTATCTCCTATATGAGATTAGGTGCTAGCTTCTAGTTTTATTTTCTGTTTTCAGAAGGTTTAGACTGGATTGAGTCCATATTGAATTACTATTTTGTTACAGAACTGTTTATCTGATTCCAGAAATTCTAGAAGCTCTTGAATGTTTGTTTCAGAATCCCTGGTTCTAAAGTCCAGAAATTTAGGTTCATTTCTAATTCATGAGTTGTGCTAAGAATAGAAAGTTTAGAGGTCAGTGTTTCATATTCTGCCCTGTTTTCTGTCAAATCCATTACAGACCTGATCGTGCCTTCCTGAAGTTGAGAGAAAATTTCCATATTCTGTCCACTCATATGTCTGAACCCAAGGGTGACTAGATCAAAGTTTCAGCACTCTCTTATCTCTGGATGCTTCGATATCAGAAATCTATTAAATCTGTCCTGTACTAGCTCTTGTTATATTTCCCTAAGAATAGTTTAGGGTTGGTATTTTTGAGCCACCACTAACAAATTTCGGCCCATATGCTTATGCATGCATCAGTAATTCATTTCAAGGGGGGATCTAACAGATTTCATCAAATGTTTGTATATACTTAAAAATACTAAAAAAAATAAAAAAAATTCTGTAATATATACTCACCAGGTACCTTTGTTCTCTATTTCTCCTTTTTTCGGTTGAGCAATTGATACCAGCTTTCTTACATACCAATTGCAAACACTTTTTCTTAATAGCAACCCATTTATTGAAGCAGATGTTGTAAGAAATAAATGGGTGGAGAAAAATTTCCTAGCACAATTGGTGTTGTGGTGCGGTAAGCCCATGCTTACTAGGAGGTCTTGAGTTCAAGCCTCTTGGCTCTCACCTCCCCACCTCTATAGAGTAGGCACCAATAAAATAAAAAAATGAAATGAATGGACGAACATTGCCCTTGACAGAGTTCAATAGCAGAAACGAGTTTGAATTTTTATTGACCACCCAATACTTATCTGTCATTTGTATGCGTATGCAAAGGTCCTGGCCATTTCTGAACTTGGTGACCTTCAGTTAAGAGTTTCTTCGTCCTTGTATTGGAACAAATATTACTTAGCATTATGTTTAGTTTTGTAGCTTCAACAAGAAGGGGAAAAAGATGGAGATATTTCCTAGATTTATATGAAATAAAATTAAGTGGTCCCTGCCTGTTATTTTTCAGCCATGTGAAGCAATACCATTCAATTTCACTATATATGCAACCATGAAAAGGTCTTCCATATTTTCATTCATATATATCATGCCCAGAAAAAAAGTTGATATGAGGATTTACCAGGAATGTTTCCCCTGCAGACAGCCGATTCATCATAAAAACAGTTGACCAGACAGTGCAAGCCACCTCAGGAAAGGCAGCAGCATCCTTCAAAGAAATGCCTGGTAGAATAGGAAGAACTTGTCCAGCAGTTACAGCTACTTTTTCGGCATAGCCCCCTCCGCTAAGAAGAGCACACACCTGAATAATATATTACATGGCCAAGTTGGTGAATGCAGTTAGCATTTTAATACCATAGATGTTGGGTACTTCAAGATTGAATTATTTTGCTATTCATTACATATCCAGGTAACTAACCATTTGAAAAGAGGTGGGAAGGAAGGGAAAGCACATTCAAATGTAGGCCATCCACCCCTCCCAAAGACCTAAACCCCTGGGAATTGCCATATCAAATAATCAGCTTACCTCAATTGCATGATCCTAGGAACCCATCTTCTATTGAGAACTTAGTCATTTGAAAAATAGTATCCGTCATAGGGTAGTACTGAATCTACTTATAGGAATCATTAGCAGTAATCCAACAACAGAACTATTCAATGAAGAGATGAACAAAAGTAAGATAGACCCAATAAGGGATTTCAAGTGCAGAGAAGTAGTAGAACATCTCCTTTTCTTCTACATTTGTTTATATAAAAGGTAAAGTTGGCTTAACCCGAAAAGAGAATAAAAATAAATGCATGATAAAGTATAAACTGATCAAAATATGAAAACAAGAATCATAATTTGAAGTAAAATTCCTGAATGTCTCAACTCTATTAACATTTAACATAAACAGAACGTTCTGAACGAATTCAAAAACCTGATCACCGATATTCCAGCGGGAGACGTTTTTCCCGACGGCTTCAACAATTCCGGAACACTCAAGGCCTGGATAAGGACTTGCTCCTTTCGGAGGAGGATGCAAACCTTTCCTTTGAATAGTATCAGCTCTGTTGAGTGCGGTAGCCTCGATCTTAATCAACACTTCGTCGTCTCCAACTTTAGGATCTTCGACTTCTTGCAGCTCAAGAACTTCCGGACCGCCAAACCTCGTTATCACCACGGCTTTCATTGTCACCAGATATATCGCCGGCGAACAGTTCAGGCTTTCCTTTCCGGGAACTGCTATAATTAAATTTTAGATTAGACCTAATAAATAAGGGAAATTATTTAAAATGAACCTGGACATAGTGATTATCAAGTTTTTTAACCGCTAGATTCGGACTGGGCCCTACTGCATTATGTGACGTTAGTGACGTTTTGTCATTTCATCTATTCCAATCTAATAGATGAAATGCTCGATAGTTCATGATGAATTGGTGATGTACTTACTAAATCATTGCCCCCTGAAGAAGGCATGCTCCATGCTGGATGTGCTGGGGAAATGCTCTTATGGTTTCAACCAACTACCTGAAGACAACTCAGCTTGCTCAGTTGGTTGGAAGGCATGTTTCAGTTTCAGTCTAATTCAGTTTTAGATATTAATTGGGTTGGCTTAATAGGCTCTTATAATTTCCCTAAAAAATAAAAAAACTCAGAGAACATTATGAGTCATTGGGGAGTGTATGCTGATATCCTTTATTTATCTCTCTCTCTCTTGCACATATGAAATGACTTTACTGCTCTCTTACATGTAATACTGTTTTGTCGCATCTCATTAACATAATTCTCTATGCCACTTACTCAGAGAAGCCGTTCCCAAAAATCAATTATCAAATTTCCATTTTTCTAATCAAAGAACCATTGAGGCATGTTTTGGGGTATTCTCTAGTAAGAAAAGTGCTCCTGAAATTTGACCATGTCTCATATGATGTCATAGTGACACGTCAAGCACATGCCACATTTTATTACCCTATATCTAGTTTTAAAAAAATATCTCAATTAACATCTACATGATGCTCATGTACTTATAATTTTCTGTCCATTCTCTCAACACTAATTAAATACAATATTCTTAGATATACCTCTTGACTCTTGAATAGATACTAAGATATATACGCTTGTGGCATCTCAAGTATTGTTTAGGAATAATGATGTTGCATTCATTAAATACACCAACATCTGTTATATTTAAGTGCTTAACATACAACAACTAAAAAAGGTTAAGCTCACATTTTTTTTTTTGTTAACAAAAGTGTCCGGGCTAGGTTAAGCTCACATAGTTCTTAAGGAGGTTGGATTATGTAGACAGTGAACTGAAGTGACCCAAAATCCTCCTACTAAACACACCAACTCTCGTAAGCGATAACACTCACAACGGAAGACGTTAGGCAGAGTTGGGTTTCAAATAACCCCAAACACAAAATAAGGTAAGATACTGAAAACATTATCAAGTGGCAGCTAGAATTGGCTAAAAGAAGTGTTTCAAGTTATTAAACGTCATTTGTTTACTGTAAAGAAAATACATTCATTTATCAGATATATAAGATCACAAAATATCATAGTTTGCAAAAATAACAGACTCCCTCCGAGTCCAACTCCACTCTATGTTATAATCACTACTTCAATACTTAGATGATGAAATTAGAAGACAAATTTTCACATAGATCAAATATTAATGCATTGGTTTTTTTCCGTATATGCTGACAAGGAGGTTGGCCTAATCTAAAGGTGCTTATGAAACCAACAATATCTTCCCAATATGCTTGCTGCTTTCTAGGAGCTGGTGGGCCTCCACTGCTTCAGCCAATGAAAAGGACTTGTAAACAACAGGTTTTACCTTGCCTACAGTAATTTCTGAACAAACATTCTTCTTCACCTCACTCACAATCACTGCTTTGTTTTTAAGGCTTCTATTCCTCGAACCCACAACTGCATGAATACGACTTCCATTAGCACTTATAGAACATACTATCTAAAACAAATCATAAAACACATTAAATGAATTGGATATCACGGCATTGACCCGTTTCTCAATGCAAATGCGAAGAATCAGATTCACCCCTTGTTCAAAACAGAGAGAGATTGTAATGCAAAATCCATGGTGCAGTTGTGAACCAACTACAATGGGGAAAAACTCTAGTCCCCACAAGCCATCACATAGCCCCATTCTTGTTCATGCATGAACAGTGAAGAGAAACATACTTATCTATTTATGTTTAATGACTAGGAATAGACAGGTACAATTTCTTGCCCAGAAAATAGTCACTTTGGGACTTTGATTGATTAACATTAAAGACACACTACATTGGAGCACCAACCACATAACCCAGGAAAGTGTGAAGATCCAAAAATACCTTGTACTGTAAGGCCTCTTGCGAGCAAGCCTGCAAGATTTACTTCTGTAACTTCTCCACCCATGAAGCCAATGGTGAAAACCTACCATCAGCATTTAAGCTGTCAAGATTTCGCTGGAAGTAGGGACACCCAATGTTGTCCAGTATAACATTAACACCTGCCATAAGACATGTAGAGGTTTTAAGTTCCACTCAACAAGTAGGAAGTGAGTCTATCCCAAATCTTGCAATTGTCTAGGAATTTCATGGGTTTCAAACTAAGATAACCATAAGCCTATGGTTTGAGATTGAATTATGAATTAAGATATCATAGCAAGAGCTAGGCCTTTCCCTCTTGTTTCTTCCTTCACCCACTGCAACAGAATCTTCAGTCTTATGACTGATGCAGACATCAGCTCCAAGATCCTTGTAGAAAGCCAGTTTCTCCTCACTCCCTAATAGAGAAGAAACATTTAACGATAAGGAATTCATGGATAAAATAGATACTGCACATGCAAATTCTAAGGTTCAGCACTGTTGGACCTGCAGTGACAAATACTCTCACTCCTTAGTGTTTGGCTATCTGAATTGCAAATGTACCAATTCCACTAGATCCACCATGAACCTGAAAAAAATAATATTCATTTGTCCTCGGTGCATATATAATTTTTGCAAGGGAAATGAAGTACGCAAATGTTGCAAATCTGATCAGTTGAAGGGTTTTCTGTTGTAATGGACCACTTTCATAAGCCTGAGTATGAAGGGACTATGTTCCATACAAGATAAGGTGTCAACTTCTAGTTTTTATTTTCTGTTTTAGGAAGGTTTAGACTGGATTGAGTCCACATTAAGTAACTATTTTGGGTTGTTTCTATTATGTTCAAAAATTGTTAATTCAAATTTAGAAATTCTAGAAGCTCTAGAAAGTTTGTATCTTCAGATTCCTTGGTTCTAAAGTCTCAGAAATTTAGAGGCATTCCTAATTTTGAGTTATGCTAAGAATAGAAAGTTTAGGGGTTCCTACTATGCAATGGATTTTGGAAGAAATGAATAAGAATTTTGAAATTACTGGTATGCGATTAATGGCCCAGAAAAAAAAAATTGATCTAAGATGTACAAGGAATGTTTCCCCTGGGGGAAGTCGACTCATCATAAAAACAGTTGACCAGACAATGCAAACCACCTAAGGAAAGGCAAGAGCATCCTTCAAAGAAATGGCTGGTGGAACAGGAACTTGTCCAGCAGGTACAACTACTTTTTCAGCATAGCCCCCTCCACTAAGAAGAGCATACACCTGAATAATATATTTCAAGAATCATCACATAGCTAAGATGGTTAATGCAGTTAGTATTTTAATACCATAGATGTTGGGTACAGAAGAAGGGACAAATTGAGGAGTTCAAGATTGGATTATTTTGCTACTCATGCTTCCTCTCCCATTTGGGAATTGGAAAGTTAAATAATCATCTTACCTCAATTGCATGATTCTAGGAATCCCTCTTCTATCGAAATTGCATGATATTTGTGAAATAGTATCTGTCATAGGGAAGTACTGAAACTAGTTATGGGGACCATTAACTAGTAATCCAACATCAGAACAACTAGCTCTTCAATGAAGAAATGAACAAAAGTATGGAAAGACCCAATAAGGGACTTCAAGAGCAGAGTAATTCTAGTACATCTCCTCCTTTTCTTTCTTGACTTGATTATGTCAAAGCTCAAGTCGGTTTAACCAAATATGAGAAAAAGAATCATAATTTGAACTAAAATAAGCAAGTGAGAGATAGAAAACAGAATCCAATGTTTCCTGAATATTGTTCTAACTCTATTAACATGAACAAAACAGTTCTGAGCGAATTCAAAAACCTGATCACCAATTTTCTAGCAGGTGACGTTTTTCCCGACAGCTTCGACGATGCTAGAACACTCAAGGCATGTGATAGAAGTGATGGAAGATTGTAAATCTCTGTGTGATTTTCAACATAGAAAGTAGTACATTTATACATGAAGCTATACATGAAAGTCACCAGAACACTTGGAGCTATCATGTGCTAACATTTATTACCATGTACATAAGTCAATATTGATAACTAATATTAACATCCCCTTCAAACTTAATGTGGGAGAGTTGATCCCAACTTGAGTTTGGAAACCAAATTGCCAAAACATCTTGGCAGATGAGATTTTGTGAAGATATCGACAGTCTGATCAGAAGATGTAACTGGTACAAGGCGAAGAGTATCATGAACAAGATGTGGACGCACAAGGTGATAATCATTCTCTATATGTTTAGTGCGTTCATAAAAGGCATCATTATGAGAAATCTGGATAGCACTTCTGTTGTCAAAATTAAGAATAGTAGCATCAGAGTGTGTCATGCCCATGTCTTCAAGTAGTCATCGTAACAAAAGAAGTTCAGAGGTTGTATCTGCAATGGCACGATATTTTGCTTCCATACTGGAGCGAGATGTAACCGTTTGCTTCTTGCTATGCCAAGAGATAAGAGACTCACCCAAGAAGAAGCAGTCTTCTTGCTACACCAGAAGTGGATTGCCGATCAATGGGGTCTCCAACCTAGTCAGCATCAGAATAGGTACATAACTCTAGAGAGGAGTGAGAATAAAACTGTAGACCATGAAAGATTGTGCCTTTAACATAATGTAAAATATGAAATATGGTGGCATAATGGACCGACCGAGGAGCAGACATAAATTGACTGACGAGATGCTTTGCATAAGCAATACCAGGACGAGTAAATGTGAGATACACAAGGCTACCCACTAACTCTCGATAGAAAGTTGCATCCCAACGAAGAGTACCATCAGTAGGAGTCAACCAGACATTTGGCTCAAGAGGAGTAGGAGCAGTCTTGTTGTCAGTCAATCCAGCACAAGATAAGAGATCAGTTGCATATTTGGCCTGAGAAAGAGAGTATCCATTAGACCCATAGGAGACCTCGAGACCCAAGAAACAATTAAGAGATCCAATCTTTCATCTCAAATTGCTAGTGAAGGAACTGTTTTAATTCTGAGATGTCAGAAGAATCATCACCAGTAATAATCATATCATCCACATAGAGTAAAAGTATAATGGTGCCTTTTATAGATTTGTAAAGAAAAACTGCATTATCATATACGCTTGGTGTGAAGGAATACTGTTGAATAGTGCTACTAAACTTCGCAAACCAAGCACGAGGAACCTGCTTGAAACCATATGATGCTCGACGTAGATGGCATACATGATGAAGAGGACGATCATAGCCTGGTGGTGGCTACATATATAATTCCTCTTCGAGAACTCCATTAAGGCAGGCATTCTTTACATCCATCTGAAATAACGGCCAATGGCGAATAACAACAACTGCTAACATACTATGAATAGTGGTAAAGCAGAAAATAGAAGCAAAGGTCTCTTCATAGTCAATGCCATATTCCTGGGTGAATCCCTTTGCCACAAGATGCACTTCGTAATGCTCTATGGACCCATCAGAATGATTTGACAAAGTTGCCATGTATCAATTCCATGGTGAGAGCATTCTTGAAGGAGGTCCTTAAATCTCTCCATAAATTTGGAGAACGACTCACTAGGTTTATGCCTGAATTGAAGTATGTTACTCCTGAGTTTATTGGTTTTATGCAAAGGAAAGATTTTTTTCAGGAAGACTAAAGTAAACCCATCCTATGTGGTAATAGAATTGGTAGGCAGACCATAGAGCCATTTCTTAGCTTGGTCCTTGAGTGCAAAAGTTATGAACCTTAATTTTACAGCATCATCAGTCAACTGTTGGACCTTAATCATAATACAAACCTTCTCAAATTCCCTAAGGAATAGGTATGCATCCTCAGAGGGCAGCCTATGGAAGTGGGGCAACATAGTTATGTACTGAGATTTGAGCTCAAAATTATTGCCCTGAGCTTGTGGTAGAACTATGTAAGAAGGTTGGGCTGCTCTAGCAGGGTAGAGCCTATCTTTTAGAGATTTAGGTGCAGTGTTTGGCTGTTGGTCTCACATATTGAAGGGTTTTAAAAAGAGTAAACGTATAGGGTCACTACTTATTGGATCTCTTCTTTCTAACCGATTCTTAGTATCCACCTAACATTCATGCTACAGAAAACTATCCACAACTAGAGTAATACAAGCACAAAAGAATGGAAATAATTTTTTTTTTTAAATTTTTTTTGGCTTTTTGGGAGCTTACCGGTAGGGATCCGGGGTTGCTAAGGTCAATTCCTGAGGTACTGCTACATGGCGAAACCTATCTTTATCATACTGTGAGGCTTGACGACCTCCACTGATACAACTATTATTGCAAGTTGTTCTTCTCAGGAATTCAATAAAAAAAAAAGAAGCAAACAGAACACTCCAATTTACCAAAAAAAAAAAGCAAAAAATAACATAGAACTGTCTCCCCGACAACAGCACCAAAAACTTGTTTGAAATTTAAAATTCACCGCAAGCGTACGGATCAGTGTAGCTCACGGGTCGAACACGAGGAGAGTAGCCACTATATTTTAAGATTCTTTTAGTAATGCGAAAGTATAATGATTGATATTGGTTATCTACTTCTAACTACCGCCCTAAAATGCATACATCTAAAAGCATCCTAACCAACAGATCTAGGAATTTAAATACTTCAAACCACGCAAATAAAAAGTAAATAACTAAAAGTAAAAGTGCTGAAATAAAATAAATAAAGGATGAAGGCTAGAGAGAGGCACACAAGTAGGTTTCTCTACTTAGCCTGAGGGATGCGCCGCAAATAATGCAGGTTTCCCTACTTGACTAGAGAGTAACTCTTACAAGGGCTTCAGTACTTAGCTTTAGAGAAAGGGAGGCAAAGTAAATAACTAAAAATAAATGCAATAAAAGGATGGTCCATAACAAGAGAAGGGCAAAACCAACACATGCATCTAACAAAGGACCTTGGGGGAAAGGGAAAACAATAAAGCAAACACTGAAATTAAAAACCTAAGTTAAGAAGGAAAGTGTAGTCAAGAGAGGGAATGAGAGGGGAAAGAGAAGACTTATGAGAAGCCTACCTACCTGAACTTCAATACTTAAACTTGAAAACTTGATTGAGATTTGAAATACTACCAGTACTAAAAACCAGATATGGAATAAACCAAATTTGAAATTGCTAGTACTAGAGAAAAAAAAAATCTGAAAGAGAAACTTGAACTTGAAAGGAGATGCTTCAAAGCTTGGATCTTGTCACTTAGATCTAAACCTTGAACTAGAGAATTAAGATTACAATACCATAAATCATAACCATGAAAGAAAACTTGCATATTCATTAATTAAAACTCCATTACAAAAGTGTTTAACCAAAAAGTAAGAAGAACTAAAAGAGACTAAACCTAGGGAAGAGAATTAGAGAAAGAGATAAAACCCTAAAATTGAATTGTGCCTAAGAAGAGGGAAAAAGAGAGCACAAAAAATAATCACTAGCCGTCCTCTCCCCTTGATTTTTTTATTTTTTTATTTATAGAGAAATAGGGAGAGAGACCAACGATTAGGGTTTTGGGGGCCCACAATTGTGAGGTGGAGGAGAGAGAATCGTAGGAGAGGAGATCTCCCACGATTTTGGTTTCCTCTTTTTTTTTTTCTCTTAAGTTTGCGCACAACCTCCTCTCTTGGAGGATTTGGACATCTTTTTTGATGATGTGGAGGAGAGATAAGATTTGGACATGATTTATTTCTCTTTTTTTTTTTTATTTTTTTTTTCTCTCTTCTTGCGCAAGAAACCCCCTTGGCCACAACCTCCTCTCTTGGAGGATTTGGACATCTTTGTTGATGATGTGGAGGAGAGATAAGATTTGGACATGATTTATTTCTCTTTTTTTTTTCCTTTCCTTTTTCTCTCTCTTCTTGCACAAGAAACCCCCTTGGCATTCTTGCTTGAATCGATTGTGATGAGTAGCAGAGAGAAAATCTTGCAAAAAAATTCTTCAAAAAATACCAACCAAGAGGTTAGAACTTGAGACCTCCTAATAAGGAAGGGATTTTGCACACCACAACTCACCAACTATGGTAGGTAGTAGTTATTAAAAACGAATCTTCAATCACTTAAGAGTGTGGTCCATTGATCCTTGTTGGCATTTGAAATATTTTTTGTATACATGGGATGACTACAAATAGGCTGGTTCTGCATCTCGGTTCAGTTTTGATCCATTATTTTTTTTTTGGCCCGAAAAGATTAATCACTTATACGGGTGACCAAACAAATGTGTACTTTTAATTGAACACGTCCATCTTGCTCAGAATTTCGTCATCTTCACAACCATGAAAAGAAACAGGACCTCTTTATGTGTAAAATTGGAGATATAGTGCCCGATATTCCTTAAGGCTTTGAAAATACAAAACCTGCAAAAAGAGAGTAAAACCCAAGGTAGCTTCATTCTAAATATGTAAAATGCATGTTTTATTATCCTAAATTTCACACATAAATGTGCTCAACAGGTGTCCTAGAGGTGGTAGACTAAACTACGGAGGGAAGGCAAAGAGATGTGAGTTCAAACAAGTGTCCCACTTGAAGGCTGGTCCCAAGAGTCTGTCCTGTCTGAGGATTTTGCACATAACAACCATTGGCAGAGAAATGAACATGAAAACCAAGATCACATAAATTGATCTACAGAGATAAGATTTAAGCTAAGTTTTTAAATTAAGTATGTATTAGGTAGGGACAGGTTAGTAGTGGAAACATGACCTGTGCAGTTAACATGCATACAAGAGCCATCAGTAGTATGAATGATAGGTAGAGATGAACTAGAGGACTTAGAGAAAAAATAAAGGTAAAATTTGTAGTCATATAGTTACAATAGGAAGAGTCAAGGAACCAAGAGGAACTGTTACCTTGGAGGACAAAGAATGCAATAGAGGGAGAGTAGCCAGGGGTAGACAAAAAAATTTTGAGCATAGCCTCAAGATCCCCTAGGGAAATAGGAGAGACAGAGGGCTCAGCAAGGGCTTCCTCAGGGGCTTCCTCAGCGGCAGCAACTGCAGCAGTAGTTTGAACTCTATTATGTTGAGGAATTTGGTTAGAGAGCCGACGAACAAAGGACATTGGGATGGTGGACCCCGGTTCTGACGCCTATAGCATTCCTCAATTCTATGGCCTTTTTTTATGATAATACTTGCAGTATTTTGGTTTGGTGGAACTAGGAGCAGCAAGAACAACATCAGTGTATTGAGGCATGAATGTACCAAGTCTAGTTTTTTAGAAAGAAGTTCTATAGTGACACTTTCAACAGTAAGCAAGGGCTTGCGGTGCAATAACCGCGTGGCACGAACAAGTTCAAACTTATCAATTAGAGCCATAAAAAATTGCTTAAGGCAAACTTGGTCCCTATAAGCATGGAATTTGTCACCACCCTTGGGGTTATCCCATGTAGGCTCAGAAAGGACAAGTTGATCCCAAACAAACTGCATTTGAGCAAGAAAATCATTGATGGACTGGCCAGGTTCTTGCTTCATACGGTGAAAATTGCCCAAAATCTGATACTGATGAGCAAGATTAGCAGTGGTGCACTGATTGGTGAGGAGGTCCCATATTTCTTTTACCTTTTCATATTGGTCAAATTGACGATGGATCAAAGGAGTTTAAGTGTTGCGCAAGTAAGAATCTAATGATTCTTGCTATCCCAGTGTTTAAGACGCTCAAGAAATTTATCATTCTCCTCATCGATTGGGTTCATTGATGTCTCCAGTAACAATACGCCACAATTTTCGGCCTTTGATAAAGCTACACATAGCTTGGGGGCCCAAAAGGAATAGTTGGACCCATTAAGAATGGTGGAAATAGGATGATTAGCATCCGAGATGGAGGAAGCCATATTCTTCTTTTATGTTCTTGTCTTTCTTCTTCATTTTTTATTTTTATTTTTTTAAATAGGGTGATATAATACAAAAAATAATTTCGATTGGCAGATTATATAAAGTAAAAGGAAGGAACTAAAATAAATAAGGTAAGAGGAAGGAACTAAAATAAATAAGGTAAGAGGAAGTAGTCAACAACAAAATAAATGAGTAGAGAAAATAAAATAAACTCAATGGATGACAAAAATAAATAAATAAATATTAATAATAATTAAAAAAAAAAAAAAAAAAAAAAAGATGCCAGAAGATGATGGTGGATAGGGAGGTAGGTAGGTTGAATATAATAGGAGGTGGAAGATGGGCGGAATCGACAAGAAGGGGATCAACACATCGAAGTCAAGTTAGACAGGTTCAAAGTAAATGATCAGTGGCTAGAATTGTATCCGACAGCCCAGGTTAACTCGGAATTAATGTCCACGTCTGACCACAGAGCTCTCATCCTCCATCCTGAATGTCCCCGTGCTCGTGGCCGTCGGCCCTTCAGGTTTGAGGCGCTTTGGCTGCTGAAACCAACCTTCATGGATCAAGTTTCCTCTTCTTGGCATTCCAGCACTTCCCGTGGTTCCCCATCATTCAGATATTGTGCTAAGCTAGGGGCTCAGGCTACCAACTTGAAAATCTAGAATAAAACTACTGTGGGCAATATTCCACGCGAGATTGAGAAGACCAGGATAGCTCTCACCAACCATCAGCCGATTGATCCTGCTTTACGTGACTAGCACTGGTTTGATCAGGAAAAAGGAATGTTCACTTCTCTCAGGAAATTGCTATATCAAGAGGAGATCTTATGGCAACAAAAGTCGCAGGTGGACTGGCTTCCTAAAGGGGATTGGAACACCAGGTATTTCCATTTACTGTAAATGAAAAGAAGGACGCGAAGTGAAATTAAATCCCTCACTACTATGATCTTACTCTCACGAATGATGTGAATATCAGTCAAGCCTTGATTGCTAGCTTCAAGAACATATACACTTCATCTAATCCGGTGCTTAAAGAGGACTATTTCAGACCTATTTGGGGTCATGTTTTTGAGGCAGACAACATACAACTTACCAGACCAGTCACAACTCAGGAGGTCACGGATATTGTTCATGGCTTCATGCGATGCCACCCCATAAATCTTCTGGCCCGGATGGGTTTCAGGGTTATTTCTATCATAAGGCTTGGCCGGTCATTCGGGATGATGTCATTGCTTGCATATTGGATTTTTCATAGGGCACTTCTGTCTGATAAGCCTGTGCAACTTCATTTATAAGGTGATCACAAAGATCATTGTCAGCAGATTGCGTCCTATTCTGAATAGAATTGTTTCATTCCACCAAAATGGCTTCATCAAGGGAAGAAGCATTCAAGACAATGTCCTAATCACTAATGAAATTATCCAAAAGCTAAAGAACACTCGCAGAGGATGGAATGGTTTCTTCTCTTTGAAAGTGGACATAAGCAAGGCTTACGATAAGGTGGAATGGTCATTTCTTCGACAAACGCTGCTAAGCTATGGCTTTGATACTTGATTGGTCAAGAGGGTTATGTTCTGTGTTGAGAGCACACAACTTTGCATTCTGCTCAATGGAGTTCAACTTCCTTCGTTCATGCCTTCGAGGGGCTTACGACAGGGGGACCCGTTCTCCCCATACTTGTTTGTCTTGTGTGCGGAGCTCTTATCATCCCATCTTTCTCTGGCCTTGGATTCCAGACGGCTGAATGGGATCCAAATCTGCAGGGAGGTGAACGCATCTCTCATATGGCGTTCGCAGACGATCTCATCTTCTTTGCAGAGCCTCCATGGCTGAGGTGAAGCAGTTGGATGAAATTCTCACTACTTACTGCAGATAATCCGATCAGAACATCAATATTTACAAGTCCCGGGCTCAATTTAGCACCAATGTCTCATCAGACATCAAAAGACAGATCCGAGAATTTTTTTAGATCTCTCCCACTAATTCTCTTAATTAGTACCTGGGCATACCACTCATAGCTGGGAGACTCACAAAATCTCATTGTGAGGAATTGATACAGCGAGTCTCTCAATGTCAGAACCACTGATTTTAATCCCAGCTAAGTTCTCCTCAAAGCTATTAGGGAAGCTAAGGATTTGTCCTCACACTTCAACGTGAAGCTGGTTCGCCCGCAATGTTCCATCTCATGGTCCCCTCCTCCCATGGGCTTCTGGAAATTTAATGTTGATGGTGCCAGTAAAGGGAACCCAGGTCCGGCTGGGATTGGTGGAGTCTCTCGTGATTGGAGTAATGCTTTTGTTTGTTGTTTCTATGTGGTGTTGGCCTCAATCATGTTGCCACCGCAGAGGCTCTGGCTATTCGTCAAGCTCTCATTTTTGCCTCCAACCTAATACTTCTTCCATTATAATCGAGAGTGATAACTTTCTTGTCATTAACATACATAGAGGACTGGACTTGAGTTGCCCCTGGCAGATCAAATATATTTTGGAGGATTGTCGCCATTTTTCTCGAAATTTCCAATACGTTAGATTTCACCATTGCTACCGGGGTGAATGTTGCCGTTGATTTACTTGCCTCTAAGGCTGCCTCGTCTCAACAAGACTTTTCTTGTTTACCCCTCCACCCTTTATCTTTCACCACTATGCGAACAGTATTGGTTGTCTTTTCTCGTTAATAAATCGTTAATAAATACTTATTATATGAAAAAAAAAAAAAAAAAAAAAAAAAGAAGATGGGTGGAATAATAAAAGAGGAGAGACTTGCCTGGATGAGATGTTAAAATGGGTCGTTGGGTGGTGGACTAAGATAATAGTATAATATGGAAAACACAAAACTTTTTACAAAACTTAGGGCCCGTTTGATAACGGTACATTTCAGCTGTTTCTCTGATTTTCTGTTTCAAAAAACGGAAAAACAAGAACAAAAGCATTTGGTAAACCTGTTTCATTTTACCTATTTCTAGAATAGAAATAGATTTTTTTTTTTTTTTTGATTTATGGTTCAAAAATCAGTTTTGACAAAACGACCCAAACATATTTCTTCGTTTCACGAATCATTTTCCACTCAAAAAACCCACCCACCCCCAATTAAAAATCGATTTCCCTCTTTCAAAAGACATTGCCTTCGACAGAAGAGACCAGTCCGCCTGTACTCCTCCTCCCACCTCCGACTGTATCCACAAACTGACGCTGCTGTTCGTATTTGCAGAGATTCTTCGTGCGATTCCCCTCTCGTGAAGGCACATGACGATCCATCTTCTCAAGTTGCAGAATAACGTCATACGTTCGCACTCCCGTGAAGGTGTACCGCTGCAAGAGGTAAGGCAGAGGCGCAACTTTAAAATAGGACTTTGGAAGACCTATTTTACCTCCGATTGTTCAAGATCGTTGCATTGTGCGACTAGATTTTCTTGGGAAGCATTTTAGCCGTTGGTGCCCTAGGTATGTAGCTGGGTTTTTTTAACTATTGATTCCCTACCCTGATAACAGAAGGAAGCTAGCAAGCCTCTCTTCTGGGGTTCTGAAGTCCCTCCCTGAGTTAGGGTTTACATGATCTACCCTTCCAGTAGATGTAGATGGTAGTTCATCAGAGTCTTTCTCTCTCTAACACACTTCTTTACCCATTTATAGTTTGAGGATTCCATTCCGCCGGTCTCTTGTACCTTCGATTGTTCAAGGTAACTCCGTTGTGCGACTGGAATTAGTGGAAAGCCTTTCAAGATCATTGGATACCCTATATATTTTTGAAGGTATGTGAAAATAACTTGGTTCTTATTGAGGAAAAGAGCCACCACTGGTTATACGATTTTTGGCCATTGTTTGATTTAAAGATTCATGTATGTCTCACCACTTCATATGCTCTGTTTCTGCCTTCTGTTGTAATGTACTAAACCTATATCTCTCAATAAGAAGAGCATTGTGTGGAGGCATAAGCTCTGTTTCTGTCTTAGTTCCATTGACATGGCCGAGCCCTAAATGAGGAAACTGGGCTTGAGCTCAACTGAAAATGCAGTAAAAATTAGAGAGTATACAAATAATATTCAGTTGCTGTGTATGAAAAAAATTAAACAGATTTCTTTATCAGTTCACTTTCATTATGAATGCAATACCAGTATTGTGAGAAGAGACTATGTTCCTATTGAAGCTTTTATTCTGAATTTTTTTTCTTAGGAAGAAAGTGGGGGAAGTTTTCACCTAGAGACTCTTCTGTGATCATTAATCAAAAGAGGTTATATGGCATTTCTGTTCAAAACTTGTAACTTACTAGCAATGTATAAAAAAGTTACCTTTTCATTCAACTTGATGTAAGAGCACATTGTCATTATTAATAAGACATTGAAATTTTCTATGTTAAACTCTTGTATGGATGTATACAACCAATAGAGTAGAAAGTTCTTGGTTAGCTATTTTTGTGGAACATTAATGGAGAAAGCTAAAGATTTTAGATTGTGATATTCAGTAACCCATCTGTTGTCCATTATTCTGTTCTTTTTTTCTTCATATTACATTTTTAAAGATTATATAAAACCCACTACATTGAAACAGGTAGAGTAAAAACTCTACCAGAGTAACAAACACCACCTGGATATCCTAACACCATTAACTTTCTGGGTTTTTCCTATTATATGCAAGAAAAAAGTGTAACGTACCCACCATAAAATTTTCAATTTGATGGAAGAGGGTTGCTAGCTTCTTGTGAGGTTGCTTTTTTCCCAATCTTTACCTTATGGTGGACATGTACATGGATCATCAGCTCATTGAAAACTGTTTTCTTATTTATGTTTTTTATCTTCCATCCACCCACTTCATTATGGTTCTTTTTTATGCTTACTTCAAATTGTTTGCCACAATTACATCCATGGTTTCATTCTTAATTTCCATGCTTGAACTATTTTTGTGATTGCTGTGTTTTATTTGTTGCTGATATCTATTATTCTCTAGTAAATAAAAGGTTAATAAAGTGTGAGGTACTGTATATATGCATTGGTGACCTATCAGTATTTCAAATTTTCTATGAGTTTGATCCTGTATATTCTACTTATTCTCTCCAGCTCTCTGTCTCCCTGTACCTCAAAGTAATCTTTAACATCAGTCCTTTTCTTAAACAATAAAGTAAGTTAATTTTTAACCTCCTACACTATTTAAGGATTGCATGTTTAGATGTGAACATAATGCATTGCATATATCTGCACATCCTTCTTTTTTTCTTTTTCTTTTTTAGACACAACTTTTATTTATATCATTGATAGAAGTTATATTGATGCAAGTATGATCCTGTATGTTCATCAAGTTTATTTTGGATAAGCACAATTTATGTGAATGCAACTAATTTACATATTTGGAATGTTTGCTAAATTACTTATGCATCTTCAGCGATATGAGATCTCCAAGAACCCCCACCCCCCAAAGCAGTACTATTATATGGAATGATGCTGAGGTTAGAGCATTCATCAACCATATGGTTGAGAATGTCCGGAAAGGTCAAAAGACCAATTCCACCTTCACAAAGGTGGGATGGGATAATATTATGAAAGGGTTAGAATAGGAATTCAGTAGCCCGTTTGCGAGGGAGCAGCTGCGTAACAAAATGAACAAGTTAAGAAGGCAGTACAACAGCTTTAGGCGTTTGCTAGAAACGACGAGATTCGAATGGGATGCAAATGGAAGGACTACGATAGCAAAAGACTCTGTGTGGGAATTTGCAATTAAGGTATGAATATTTTATTTGGTTTATAGATGTATGAAAATGTACTACTGATATTCATTGTGTTGATTACTTATACAAACCTCTTTGGATTACAGGAAAACAAAGAGTGGACGAAATACAGGAGAGATGGTCTACCATGGTGGCCGGAGTTGTTAGAGATATTCTCTGACTCCATTGCCCATGGGGATAGAGGGTTATCACAGACTACAGTAGTCACTCTAGGTCCACTAATGTTGTTGTTGATGATGATGAATTTCAAGACACTGAACCAGATGTAAGTGAAGGTTGTAGTGGTGAGCCCGACAATTCAGCTCCTCCTCAGAGGCACATTGATAGGACTCCTACGGATCATAGGAGGAAGAGTCAGACACGCACCCTCATGAACTCTGCATAGGACTTCAAGAGTTTGTGAGATGGACGATGGAGAAGGGAAACTCCTCTGCCACTTCAGCTGTTGTCCGACCTCCAGATCCAATGTATGACGGGCCACATAGTATTATGAGTTGTCAGAAGCTCTTTGACACTTTATAAGAGCTTCCATCGGATTTGTATGTGTTGGCTCAGCGTAAGATACATAGTGATGCTAGTTGGTGCTTGTCATTCGTGGAATTTAGGCTTGACAGGAGGTTGTGGATGATCCAGCACTTGAAGGATATCCTATGAGCTGTTCGAGTTGGTTTTATTTCATGGTCTTTTAAGAAATTGAGCTAGTTGGGTTGGTGATTGTATGGACTTTTCAGAACTGATTTGAGCTAGTTGAGTTGGTTTTATTTCTACGACTTTTATATTCCTCTTTCGTAATGACATACGTTTGTTATGTTTGACCGGGACGTTGATACTTGCCTTATGTTGGTTGTGTTTTATGGTTTTATATTGGATTGGTACATGTTTTTTGTTAACTTTTTAATATAGGATGTTACATATAATAGAATATGGACAGGTAATGATTATGGTTCATATTTATGATCATTTTCCAAGTTTGTTTGATGATATCATATAACTACTTATTGCATGTTAATATTTATATTTTTGCATATATACAGGAAAGGTAATGTGTGTGACTTATTAGGCTTTTAGTATTGTAGGATGTTATTTTATTAATTTTTTTAAGTAATGCTAGTCATAGTACATATAGCCTAGTTAAGATTATAGCATACCGAATTTGGTCATAATTACAGGGATGTCAAATGACCCCGAAACCAACAACACGTGGTCATCTAGTGATGATAACGACATGGTTATATTATATCAATTCCAAAATTTTTTAAGTACATATAGGATAAGAGAACCTCTGAATGATAGTAGTCACATTGGTGTTGTAATGGTAGTTGAGGTTTTCGCAAGACATGCATATGTGTGCTACCTCGAGTTTAGAGTTGAAAAACATGTCTTCCTCAATCTACAAGAAAGAATGGCACATAGAGGTTGGTTGGAAGACACCCGTTACATTCGAGTAGATGAGCAGCTTACAATATTTCTTATAGTAGTAGGCCAGGGATTGAGTAACAGACAAACACAACGGAGATTTCAGAGGTCAAGACGGACGAATAGTGCTGTCTTTCACACGGTATTAGAAGCTATGCTTCATCTGTCGCGTGAGAAAATTAGGCCACATAATTTTCAAGTGGTGCCTCCAGAGATTGCCCACAATCCAAAGTTCTATCCATATTTCAAAGTAACTTACTATCTGGATTTAACAAATTTATGCTTGTATTTTTTCTGAAATTTCGATGCACTTTAGGTGGATTTATTGGACTAACATATATGGACTGAAAACTAGGATTGCATTGGAGCTATTGATGGCACCCATATCAGTGCCATCGTAACTAGGTCAGAGGAAACACGGTATCAAAATCGGAAGGGTCTGATCACACAGAACGTTATGTGTGCATGTTCATTCGACATGCGATTCACGTTTGTGTATGTGGGTTGCGAAGGTAGTGCACATGATGCCCGGATTTTTGAAGAAGCAAGAATGAATGTTACTTCAGGGTTCCCTCATCCGCCACTAGGTACAAATATATTATAAATTTATGTTTGTTATTTTGTAGATGTACGATATGGAGTACATATCTAATCCCGTACATGTTTAAATACTAATACAAGGCAAATATTATGCGGTTGACTCGAGGTACGCAAATCAACTGGGGTATTTGGTGCCATTCCGGGGAGAAAGGTATCACTTACAGGATTACGGTGAGGGTAGACTTGGGCTTAGAACAGCAAAGGAATTGTTCAATCATAAACACTTGTCACTACGAAATGTTATTGAAAAAACATTCGGTGTCTTGAAAAATTGATTCCATATTTTAAGGAGTATGAAGGCCTACAATATAGAAGATCAGACAAAGATCATAGTTGCCTATTGCGGGCTTCACAATTACATCAAGGAACAGGCAATTCAAGATCAGTTATTTAATGAACTTGGAAGTGAACAAGCTATTGATGACCCTATGAATCCCGATCATGTGGTGTACCATGCTTCAACTTCTGATACGACCCAGAGAAGCTCGGTGAGAGAAATGTCATTAGTATGCCTCAATATAGCTAATCAATTGGCTAGATCGAGGAGGATGGCTACGACTCCGTTAGGTGGATCATAAATTTTATCAATGATAGTCGGGATGTGACATAGTATACATTTGTAAAAGTTGTTGATTAATGTAACATGCAGGTTGTTGTGGTTTCATATTTGATAATGTTGTTGTTTTCCACGGTATTATTTATATTGAATGGGTGGTGCGCTGTCATATGTGTTGTTGAATGTGACTGTGAGATGCCTTTACTAATATGACCTTTTTCATACATGATACTTTGATTTGATAAGTATAATTTGTGCTCTACAGATGTCTTCAAGTGACACTGTATTGGCTAGATGTGAATACTGTAATGGTTTGTGAGATAAATTCACAACAAAACAAGGGCCTAATAGAGGTAGAGTTATTTCAAATGTCCAAGGCATAATGATTTTTTTATGTGGGTAGGTGAATTTTGATTATGTGAATGTGGCAAAGGATAGTGTAAGGTACGCATCGCGAAGACCCCGGTGAACTTTAATCGTCGATTCTAGTGTTGTCCTAAGTCTACTGTCGTATAACTATTTTTCATATTTTAAACAACCTATTATATATGTTCGGTAAATTATTGTTGTAATTCAATTCAAGATAATTACAGGCCCAAGATCAAGGGTGCACGTTTTTTCGATGGATTTATAGTGACTGCAATTCATCAACTGCAAGATCATCCGGATCTGGAAAAAGCAATTCAACGGTTGAAGGCCACTCTTCTCCATCATCATCATCATCATCCTCTGAGTTTGTGCGGGGGTACTTGGAAAGAGCAATCAAAGTTGAAGAGAAGAGATATAAAGTATTGAAAAATGAGATGAATGTTTCTGAGGAAAAGAGTAGGATATATATTGATATCCTGGATGCAGTTAAGAATTTAGACATAAAAAAATATGGTAGTTAGATGATCATGACAAGCTGCTGAACTTGAAGTTAGACATTTGATATATTTTGACTAATTGCACTGTATAATATCTAGTTGGGTTAAGACTATCTTTTAAAATTAACTTTCTTGGGTTAAGCATGATTAATGAGGAGAAAAAATTAAATAAAAAAAATAAAAAAAGTGGGAAACGTTTTTAGAAACAACTTTATTCAAACACCATTTCCTACAGGAAACGTTTCCTGAAACAAGATTTATCAAACACCTTCAAATCCGTTTCTGTTCCCAAAAATGAGAATTTCTGTTTTTGCCATTTCTTGAAACAGGAACAGTAGAACCGTTATCAAATGGTGCCTTAATAAACTAAAAGACAACTTTTGGCAAAAATAGATGTTTGTTTGACAAGATGGGTTATGTGAGAGAAAGTGGTGCTTGGTGCGGCTGGTTATGACTCAACCTTTTGTGGAATAGTGCTAAAGTACTATGCCTTCAAAGAAGTAGTGTTAGACTTCGATTGTAGTGATGTATCAAAACTCTGAGAAATAGGGGTGGTAGCGCCTGTGGAAACAGAGGCAGCGGAGTGCGAAAGCGGATGGAATCAAGGATGAAGGCATGAACTCAGAGAAATCCTTGCAAGGACAAGGACCTGTGGTAACCACAGTGCAAAACTCATATCCCTATAGGGGCAAGCGGTGTCAAGGTTGGTGCATCTGAGTAATTCAGAGATGGGCAGATGTAAAACTCAAAGTCTCAAGGACTCCAAGGGTCATGGATGCTTGCAAAGGTCTGGAGTTGGAGTTCGATTGGTTGGAAAATGATGCTGGTTGCAAGAGTGCAGCAAAAGTTACAGGCAGGGTGACAGTAGCGACACCTTTCGAAGTAGAGAAACAAGGTGAGCTTAATGGTCTGATACCATGATAGAAGTGATGGAAGATTGTAAATCTCTATGTGATTTTTATCATAGAGAGTAGTACATTTATACATGAAGCTATACATGAAAGTCACTAGTACAGTTGGAGCTACCGTGTGCTAACATTTATTACCATGTACATAATTCAATATTGACAACTAATATTAACAGCCTGGATAAGGACTTGGTCCTTTCGGAGGAGGGTGCAACCATATCCTTTGAATGGTATCGGCTCTGTTCACTACGGTAGCCTCGATCTTAATCAACACTTCATCATCTCTGATTTTAGGATTTTATACTTCTTAAAGCTGAAGAACTTCCAGACCACCAAAGATCGTTATTACTACAGCCTTCATTGTTACCAGATATATTGTCGGTGAAGAGTATAAGCTTTCCACCGAAAAAATTGTCTGGTGACCACGCTGCTAATAAATTTTACATTGGGACAAATAAATAAGGGAAGTGATTCCTATTGAATAAATAAAAAAATAATTGATCTTGAACGCTTTAAACAAACCACCATAGGCGGCATTATATGGATATAAGCTGGAACCCAAGGATTTAGTTATTGGTAACGGTATTGATCAAATACGATACAGAATGATATCGGTAAGGATCGGTACATATCAGTCACTTTTACTCTTGTTTTTCCATAAAAAAATATATCTTTTACTATTTTACTTCTGAGACGCGGACCAGTCAGGCAACTGATACCAATACAATATGATCGATATGGTATTGATACTTGAAACCATGCTGATACCAAATAATTGCAGGCAAGTGTGGTTCTAAGTATCTATATCAGAATCAGATAGACCGTATGGCACTATTAAGATCAATAGCGATATTGATCGATTTGGATGGGGTATCAGTATTGGAATAGGATACAATAGTAAAGAGATTATTATTATTATTATTATTATTATTTTTAAGTAATAGCTAAATTGACCAATACTATTCGATCTGGATACCGATAACTAAATCCTTGAATTTAACACATATGAGATAGGTATGTCTAAATCCAACGCATTGACCCATCTTGAAGGATAAATAAATTTTGGTGGGGTCCCCACTCCAAAGGTATATTCATGATGGAGTCTATTAGAGGTGTCAATTGATTCGTGTGGTCCGTTTTTGATTGGATTAAATCGATTTTGATTTGATATTGGGCCAAATCGTGTCTTACTTGGTTCCGGGTTTTAATCGGGTTGGTTTAACGTGCTCTTATTGGGCAAGAGATCATTGCCTGAGTCACATCACCCCAGCACTAGCGCAAGGCTAATGAGAGCACGAATAGAAAGTATACATCAATGGGATAAATTTCACAAGGGGTGAAGTGGTAAATTCATATGGTTATGTGCTTGGGCGTAGGATCTGTGACAAGGCAGCAATATTTTTTTCCATTAAAAAAAAAAAAAAAAAGGGCTCTCCAGCTGTTGGGGAAAGGTATAGTAGTTTCTTTTTATTTTCTTGATATAACCAAAACCAAAATCAAAACCAATTCCCAAAGAAAAAATATTGTGCAATCATATTTAGTAATTTCTCTCTGTCTCTGTAGTATTTGAGGTCAATCATAAACAACGAAGGTGATATCGAATATGATGTTTCCAACAAAGTTAAAGTTGGATGGATGAAGTGGATAAGGGCATCTGGGGTGTTGTGTGATCGATGTATTCTTTTAATGCTTAAAAAAACATTCTACAAGATTGTGATAAGATCGGCTTTGATATATGGGGGGGGGGAATGTTGGACATTTAGGAGAGATAGAATAAGGAATGACCAGGTTAGATATGATCTGGGAGTAGCCGTGACTTAAGACAAGCTCCGAAAATGTCGTTTAAGGTGGTATGGGCATGTCCAACAGAAACCTAGGGATGCTCAGTAAAGAGTGACCGGATGGAGAAAAAAGAGGTAGGGTCAGTCCTAAAATGACCATAGAGGATGTTGTAAGAAATGACAAGTAAAGGCTAGGTATTGACTCCAGTTTGACCTCAAACAGAGCTATTGGAGGGCAAAGATCCATTTTTCCGACTGATTATAGGTAGGATGTTCCAGCGGTACTTATTTTTTCGTGGATCCCTGTAGCCAACCCCACTTAGTTGGGAAAAGGCTATATTGTTGTTGTTGTTGTTGTTGTTGTTGTTCTTTGTTTCTCTGGTAATAAGCAATCACATACGAGTATCTGAAGATACATTAGCAATCACATATGAATATTTGAAGATACATTATGCACCTTTTGCAACTGCTCCTAAAGCCTGCTAGAAATCAAACTGAAACAATAAGTTGTGGGAATAAAAGGGTGGTGGGGTGAAAGGAACCATGAGGTAGAGAGTCTCTCAATGAAACTAAATTTGACCGAACACAGCCAACTGGTTGCCCTCCCAATAGATAGGCTGGTGCAATATCCTCATTTTGTAGGATGAGCCTTGAAATTTCACGGGCGATGACTCTGTAAGGATCCCATTCAGAGATGGTCCATTAAGTCAGTCCAAAACTGATTCAAAGATACTAATGCTATGCTACATACCAAATCATTGTTACTAATGGAACTGAAAAACTGTGAATCGATCAGAAGATCCGTCCAATTGGCTAAAACTCGTTACTTGGAACGAAAGTGAGCATTATTAAAAAACTTTGAATATATGAAGAGAAGTTATCAACCTCATTCAATTGCTCTTATTGCGGCAACTTTAATCTTGAAAATTGGACCTGAGAAATCAACTTGAATAGGGTTTGCACATTGCATTTCGCCTTTTTGGAGGGCGGTGCGGTGTATGAAGCACATTGTTTCATTTTATCTGATTAGGCACCTCTAATCTTGATTGAAGGAGCTAAACTTGACTGAAGATGATCCATTTGGAACTTCTGACTTCCTCTGGACTTTGGAGGATCCTCAGCTAGAATCAATAGCTGCTGGAAATTTTCAGTATTTAGTAATGGATATGGTTTCATTTAAGCAGCAAGAAAATTTACTCCCTCTCCATTTTTGCTTTCTGAAAGTCTCTTCCACATCTTTGCATATAAAACCCTGAATTGGGAAGTGTATGGCACATTTTGCATATCATCACCACCAAATTGCTGACAAAAAATGACTACCAACAGCACCACCATTACAGCTTGTACCATCACCCCTACCAACATAGCTGCCACCGCCTCCACCACTCATGCTGCTGCTAACCACTACTACTCTATAACAACTATCAATAACATTGCAACTCCAATCTAAAATAAATATTTAGATTTGATTCTCTTAAAATTGATGGTAATGAAACATGCTCTCTTCGGCACTCCGACAATGCTTTCTATTTCAAGGTAGGTTTTTACTGATTCACAACCAAGAAAATCAAGATAGTAGATATAATCTACTGAAAACCTATTTAAGCCAGTTCTGGGAAAAGAAAGCTTTAGGCTTTTACTGGTTCACGACCAAGATAATCAAAATATTAGCTTTTATTCTACTGAAAACCAATGTAATCCAGTTCTGGGAAAATAAAGATTTAGATAAAGTGAACAACTAACACAAGTACAAGTTTGGAGAGTTGACTGACAAGATTGTAAGGATTGATTCCAGGTTACAGGCTGTTCAAGTAGAAAGCCAACAAATGGGCAGTTCAAATTAATGGGATAAGCATAATAGTGAGGTGTGAAGTGGTCATCAAAGGCATGTGTGCTTCCAACAACAGTTCATACAAAAATCAAAAGAAATACATTTTTATAGTTGAGCTTAGTGCAATAGAGAAACATTCTGAATAACTAGGCCACCCCTACTGGAAGTAAACTGCCATAAAGGTTGAAAACATGCTTGGAAGTAGAATATTGTTCAAAAGAAGGAGGCCAAAACAGTCAAGCAATATGATAATAAATCTTGTTCTCTTGGTTTCATTATGAATGGGTAAGGAATGCTTTGTGGTTCCAAAAACCTGCATATGGTATATCCAACCATTTTGTGGATGTATGGCTTTTTAAGTCAATGGATAGAATCATCCAATTTTCTCTAGCCCTTTTTTTTCGTTGAGCACATTTAGCTGCACCCCACCCTTCACCCTCTCCCCTCGCCTTCCTCACCTATTTTTATAATAAATTATTAGATTATCTTCACAAGATGAAGATGAGAAAATATATATATGTATATATATATATAAAATGTAAAATCAGTCATTGTAGTAAATATTTTCAGTTAGCATAGTTCAAGACAGAAGAACGGGGATTCAGGCTTCTTCACTTATTAGATGGCCCCATAAACTGTTGGTGTACGATATCTTGTATTCCGTCAGAGTTTAATCCAGGGAGTACTGGTGCAGCACCTTGACAGGCAAGACAACAGTCCCGCTAGCCGGTTAGCGGGCCATGGGGGTTGCAAAAGGGCAGGAGGTCCCCCTGCATAGCAGTGGGTGTAGGGGGCGCAGCCCCCTGCTCGGATTTTTTATTTGAGGGCAATTGTGTACTTTTTGGATTAGGGTTTTTTCGCTATATATTTGTAGCGAGGGTTTATTTCTCTCTAATGCAAGCAATACTGAGAGGTGTGAGGGACGAGCACTGTAACCCTATTCTCCATTGATAGTGAAGCAGGATCTCAGCTCACCAGGGACGTAGGCAATCTTGCCAAACTTCATAAATCTGTGTGCATTGCTTGTTCTTGTTTTTCCATTATCTTCTGCATCGTTTTAGAGTTGCATTTCTATAGAAACATAATAAAATATTTGACCCAGACTGTCAATCTCCTAACAAAACTCCACAAGAGGTGTGCAAGTCAATTCAAGCCTGATGAATTTTTTCCCCATTTCATGAGATGGGGTTGGGTGCACACTTCAAATAATTGAGGTATTCCCAAAATATTGAGTTAATCATGTATTTGGATTCTAAATTATAAACAACATTGAGAATTTCCATGATTCAATTCACTATGAAGTTTTTGCTGATGGCTAGAAAACTGAAACAACCCAATCACACTGTCTTGACCAAAATTCTTGGATCTATGGATTCTGGACTTTTGGCCCTCTATAGCTGCATTTTGTCATTGTGATATAAATGTTGGTTCATGGATGAGGAACCATTTGGACTCAATTGAAGTAAAACCACCCTAGGGCTGGTTTTTTTTTTGTTTATTCCATCTAGTTGATTTTTTTTAAGGTCAGGTTAGGGTAGATGGAGCTCATTGGCAATTAATAGTTTAAGCCATATTCTTGTATTTGGAACATGGTGGAATTAGAAAATTTTGGCAAACTTCTTCTCATACCTTACTGCATGATGCCTTAACCAATTACTAGAGTTCTTTTAGTTGATGTACAGCTAAGTCAAAAAGATTTACTGTCCTTTTTATTTATCGAGCAACTTAGAAATTAGATCTAAAATATGACAACAGAGTTTATGTGATTATGTTATGTTGGCATGTTTCAACCATAATGACTTGTAGATACCAAAGAAAATAATGCAATGGATGCCCCACATATGAAAGGGATGACAACTTTAAAAATCCTAAAGCCCTATGTGTGTGGGTGGAAACTGAAAATTATTTACGATGCAACAGAAAGAAAAAACAATCATACAACATAAGGATATACATGGTTCAACAAGGTGCTTGCGTCCATGGAGAGATGAGAGCAGTTTTCACTACCAATAGATAAAGGGTTACAAGTTCTCTTCCTCACTCCTCTCTCTGTGTTTACAAAGAATTCTCGTAACTCTAATAACCCCCATCATTAACAACTTACAACTTATTGGGAAAACAAAAAGATATAAGTTCCGAAATTACTCCATGTGAACCCTAAAAGTTTTCTTTAGGGACTGCCTCCCCCAAACCCTTGCAGGGAACCCCCCCCCCCCAACTTGGTGTAGACCAAGAAAGGAAAATAAAAAACAGAGTGGCCCAACTCCTCCGGGGCTCAAGTCCTATGGGATTTTAAAAGCCCTTCAGAGGCAACCCACAACCCAAACTACAAAATAGAAGACATGAACCCTCAATAATGTGTGTGTGTGTGTGTGTGTGTGTGTGTGAGAGAGAGAGAGAGAGAGAGAGAGAGAGAGAGAGAGAGAGAGAGAATAATCGTTATTGCTTGTTTCTGTGCTTGTATTTTTTAACCATTACATGTAAAGAATAATATTATAATTCAGATGGTAATGAATCACATAGTCTCAATGGCCAAACGCTCATTTGCTAATCCTCATTCATCTCTTGATGTTATTTTCATAAGAGTCATGAGGAGAATCAAGCTTATTTTGATGGTTCTTGAGACTTTAATGAGAATTTTTGTATTCTTTCTCTATATCTTCTCACTTTCCACTACAACAACAACAACAACAAACTCAGCCTTATCCCAACTAAATGGTGTCAACTTCATGGATCATTACCCTCCAATCAACTCTGTTCGAGGTCATACTTGATACAAGGGCTAAGCTTGCATGCCTTTCCTCACCACTTCTCTCAGAATCATTTTAGGTTTGACCCTAGCTCTTTTAGCTCTGCTCGAGGACATACTGGAGCATCTAAAAGGCTTTGTTAAACGTGGCCATGCCAATTGAAACAACTTTCCTGTAGGTTACCATGCACCACAACTACTTCCAAACCAGCTCTAGTATGATAATTCTTTACTTTATCCTTCCTACTTTTGCCGCACATCCTCATCTCAACCACAAAAAGTTTATCTATATGATGCTTCTTAACTGCCCAACATTTTGCGTCATACATCATATCCAATCGATAACTATCCTACAAAATGTTTCTTTAAGTTTTAAGGGAATAAATCGATTATGCAACACTCCAGATGCACCTCTCTACTTCATCTATCCTATTTTAATTCTCTATCAAACGTTATCATCTATATCACCTTCTATCAATGATTGAGGTCGAATAATTAAATAATCACTTTGTGAAATCTCTCTTTTATCATTTTCACCACTCATTATACACATTGGTAACTAAAGTCACACACCATGTACTCCATCTTGTTCTACTTATATTAAAACCTTTTGATTCCAAGGTTGATCTCCATAACTCTAACTTGGCGTTAATCCCTACTTTTGTCTCATCCATCAAAACAATATCATCAACAAAAATCATACACCAAGGAACCTCATCTTGAGAATCTCTGATTAAATCATTTATGATAAGCGCAAACAGATAAAGGCTTAAAGATGATCCCTAATGTAACTCATTTATATTGAAAATTCACTACCTCAACCGCCCCCCCCCCCCGGCCCCCCCCCCCCCACAATTTATACACTAGTTACCACACCATTATACATAACTTTAACCATGCCCATATATATTTACTTGAAACACTTCTCTTCTCTTCTCTAGTACTTGACAAATTAACTCTCTAAGGACACTATCATGATCTTTTTTTTTAGGTTAATAAAAACCATATGGGTATCATTCTTGCAATCTCTAAATCTTTCCATGAGTCTTCTAAGCAAATAGCTTCTGTCATGGATCTTCCTGGCATCAAACCAAATTTGTAATAGTCGTTTCTTCTCTCAAGTGAGTTTCAATAACTCTCTCCCATAATTTTATTGTATGATTCAATAATTTTATGCCTCTATTATTATTGCAGCTCTGAATATCACCCCAATTTCCACTACATTTCACCAAATTTAAGCATTTTAGCATAACTTACCATGATATTTTGAGATCTCACTACATTGAAACAATCGGATATAACCATATTTCCTATGGCAAAAATATGTACCTCTTACCTTGAGGACTTCATTCTCCCCTATCTACCTAATGGGTTAATCAGATATTTTATTTATTTATTTATTTTTTATTTCCTCGCTTTTTTTTTTCTATGTAACTATCTTTGTTGCTACCCATAAATGATGCACTACTGCACTCCTCTAATTGGTTGTTATTTGTGCATGGGAACCAATCATGTTGCAGGGTAATTGTTCTATTTCCCTTGATAGAGAGACAGGGATGATTACTATTTTTTCTTCATTGGAAACATGTAATATTTAACAACAAATAAAAAAGGAGTACAACATAATTACTAATTTTCTTCAGGTAGAAATAAGTAATATTTAACAGCAAATGAAAAAGGAGTACAATATATAGACAAAAATTAAAACAAAATTACCGGATCAAAAAAATTTTAATAAAAGAGCTTGTACCTAGTCAATGAATTGTGGAGAATCATGAGTTGCTGCAGTTGAAACACTGATACGAGAAATTGGGTTTCTAGTACCAGGTTCAATTAATTTATCCTGCAAAAACAAAGGAACTAACAGAAAAGTCCATATTCCCATCAAGCATAATTGGACAGAAAGCGTGGGGGTTGAGCATAATTTTATTTGAGAAAGAGCAGCTACCAGATAAATTTCTTTTTCTAAAGGTAGGAATTACTTACAACTTCCATATGCCAACGAAGCCTCTTGGAGGAACTTGGCTAGATAGACAACAAATAAGCTAGACATGTTTGATTTCAGTGGTACTGCTTGAGAAGAAATCCTATGATAGTTGATTAGCCTTTTGTTATTATTCATTCTATACCACTCCTGTATTGTAAGCCCAACTCTTACTAAGAACTATAAGTCATGAGAAGCTTTGAAGCATTCATACATTCAATTTCCATTTTCCATTTTCTTTTCCTCTACTTCTTGTTTCTTCCTTAGCTCTTTTAGCCTGATTTTCCTTAAATAAAGAAAGAAATAAGAGCATAAGCTTTTTTATCCTTCTCTTTTGAGGCATATGCACATTTTGACTTCAAGCCAGTAAAAAAGAATGGACTTTGGGGCAAGTGTATTCAATATCATTTTAGAAAGAAATGCAATGTTGTAAGCACTCACAAGCTAATGGAAGAATATAACTGTGAGCTTGTTGTCAATAACAGAAGAAACCAATCATTGGAAATCAGAGGACAGAGAAAAAGTTGCCTTTCAAGGACCCTGAAAATCTATTCGACTCATCCAGTTTCCAATCCCTAAGATAAAGGACAGATATTCCAAAAGGGATTTGAATGGGAGAATAATTTTCCAGTAATCAAAGCTCTCATGAGAGAGCCTGCTGGGGACTTACAAGTACGTCACCATTTGGCTATAGCAATTTAAGAATTAAAATATGATGGACCCAAGACTAAACAATGCTCCATAGCAGTTCAATATGTGCATACAAATAAAATGGCCTGAAAGAACCAAAGATCCATATTTTTCAAGGGTGCTTTTATTCAGTGGGCTATGGCCCCAAGACTATAGAAAATTCAGGATTCCAGTCTTCTAGTATGGAGTTGTAAACAGTTTCATCAATGAGGCACTTGGAAAGTACCTTGTAAGTTTGATAATCTTACCAAGATTATCTCCTGTTCATTTGAATGTAAGATGATGAGTCAAAAGTTATACATATTTTGTTTTTCATCCTTCCTGCTTTCAAGCTAAAAATGTGAAGAACTTTCGGATCATCTCTGATCACATTTTGTTAGAGACTACTAATAGAATATGTTATCACAATTTACCAGAAAAAAAGCAACTTGTACACTCTGGGTGTCACACCCTGCCTCCAATAGGCTAAGGCATGCGGCACTGGACACCTCGTCATATCCAGTCAGCCTATTTCTCTAGGATCTAGACGAGGGCAAATCATAACACCACAATTACACTACGAAAGATCAGAGTTTATATACACATGCATAGTCCAACAAAAAGATATCTTACATAAGCTCCAGTGCTGACTAAATGATAATATTTACAATTATCCAAATGAGAGTTGCATACCTTACAAAAGGAGAATATTCACAGTTTACAATATCTTAGTAGTAAACTATATACATCAAAGAACGCATCAACAGGAATATATACACAAAAAGACATAGGAATAGTACATCCTATTCCTCAGAAGAATTGGCTTCTGTAGGCACAGTCATCGCATTCGTAGTTGGGTCCATGTTCGATTCCATCTTTTTGAAGATTGGCTAAGTTATCCATGACCACTTTCTCATAATCAGAGTAGGAAATCGGTAAAATACTAGTCTCAACCTCGACATCTAGAAGGAGTAAATAGAATGGGTGAGCACTGTTAATGCTCAGTGAGGGGTGGGGGAGAACAAGCACACACATCCATATGCAATGTATGCTCCACACATAGAAAATGATGCTCATGAGTCCATTTAATTAACTATACAAAATTTTTAATCCATTACTAGGTCTCATCACCTATGGGTATAAGTGCTACCAATGTAGGTGTCATACTCTACCCTGTATGTTCGGCCTTAGGTATACAAGCTACACCCCAAGTAGGAGCTAGCCAGTGCCAATACGGGTCCCGGGCCACACCGGCTAACCCCTAAAAGGTGACCCCATATCATAAATATATTCACAGCATACAGTATGTCATATCCTGTCTCACATCCATTACTAATACTACACATCTCATCACAAGTGCACTGTTGGATCAGGCAGCCACATAATTCGGGATTAGTTCGTACCTAACCCCCTACGGACAAGAGGTGTAGCACTTGGGGTTGTGATACCTAACCCAACATTCTAAATGATGCACAGCCAATCATTGCAATCACACATACAAACATGGGCACCTGCACGTGACCCATCTCACCTGTCTTACCTTTCTCATTTCCATTCCATCCCATTACATCATAATAGTACCATCAAAGAATAAATGCAGGTAAAAGCAAATGCACATATACAAGGAATTTAATGCATGAACAACATTAAACAAACACAGCAAAAGAATGGGGGGTTGAGATGGGCACCCACTCACCCTGGTGTCCAAATTCCTGAAATTCGGTTTCTTGATTCGAATATTCTTTCTCTCCGCAACTTATGTTTCCTATTTCACAGATAATTTAAATAATTATTTTTAGGACATAACCTACAATCCTATCCCAACCTATCTAAATACATCATCCTAATTCCCAAATTCAATTGAGCCTATGATTGCTTTTCACTGCATAGTCAAGTTTCCAATTTCCCATACTACTGGGTCACATGAAGGGAAATCACTAGTGGATCCCACATCTGGTTCAAAAATTCTGGTCACATTGTCAGTCTACTCAGAACTATAGATTCCCTACTACTGCCCTTCAATAGGGTCAATTTCTATTGGAATATTGTGTCTACCAGTCCCAATGCTAGGTTTAGGGCTTACAAACCATCCATAACAGGGATTTGGCCTCTATAATCCCAACCGATAGGTTGGCTGGGTAGCAATCAGCCGACCGATCGGGACTCACCGATTCATCCCTTTTTTGTTTTCCTTCTACAGAATTCGATTATGCCTCTATTGCATTCAAGAGTAGAATAAATTGAATTCCAATTTGACCCATTTCTGAGTTTAAACTATCCAACTCTTAAGCTGTATATTTAGTTTCACAAAAATTTAAGGCTTATTATAAATAGAGGAAATTTCGTTGGAACTGAACCAATTACCTAAGTTAATGACTTAATTAGGGATGGAATACAGGTGTTTTGAATCACATATTTGGTATTCCATCTCTGACAAAACTTGCAATAAAAGTTAAAAAAAAAAAAAAAAAATCATTGAACCCTTACTAAATTCCACATCCAACTTAAATAAAATTCTGTTCTTAGGGATTTGACAGAATTTCCACCAAATAAACCCTTTTCTAGCCTTTATTGCATAATTCCTACTGAAAAAGAAGTAGTCCTATATTCTAGGGTTTAGTAGGGATAGAGTTTCTACCAATTGGATCCCCAGTAGCCCACAAAATTAGGGCTTTTTTTACTGGGCAGCTATTCTGCTCACAGGGATTCCCTAGCAGTAAGCAATTGGGTAAAATCCTAACCCTAGCTACCCAATCTACATGAACTTACTTAATTAACCCTGTGTAGCAGTAAGTTCACTTACCTAGGCGCAGTATTGATCCAGCTGTAGCCTTAGGTGAAGAAGTTCTCTTCGTACTTCTTCTTCTTCCTTTCTTTCCTTCTCCTTTCTTCTTTTTCTTCTCTTTTCTTTACTTTTCTTCTTACTGTTACAGCCACGACTTGGGTGAGTTATCAGCCCTTATTTCCTTATATAGGGCAGCCCAAACAGACTTAAGGGTCTGTTTGGCTGGCTCCCTTTTATTTCCATATACATTACATACATATATATATATGTGTGTGTGTGTGTGTGTATAATACCTATAAATTCATTTCCTCCTTTTTATTTATTAGTATAAAATATGCATTTCATACCTCATTTAAGTCTCTTCCCATTGGGGCAAAATGGGAATTTGCACAGCAGATGTGGGCCTCACAGTGCAAAAACCCAAAAATTAAATTCTGTTAGGCAAAACCGGCTGGCCGGTTTTGGACCTACCGGTTTGGGTGCGATCATACCAGCATAGCTACACTGAATCCCATCCAAACTCCATAATTAAGCGTGCTTGGGTGAGAGTAGTATTAGGATGGGTGACCCCTTGGGAAATTCTCGTGTTACACCCATTTATTCTCCTATACTTAGTTTCATAATTAACTTTACCTCTTTGTCCACGCCTCCTGATGAGTTCCCCAGAGATATTGGCATGCTGAACAGGAGCAAGTGGAGTCACTTCTGCCTTCTTGGCACTCCAGAGCTGCCAACCATCCTAGCATTGGCTTTCTCAACTCTTTTTCTTGCCTGTCCACAAGTAAGGATATAAATATCAGATTAGGGTGTTACACTGGGTGCTATACTATTGCTCTAGCTCACCTGGGGCCCTCTACGAAAAGAAAACCTAACCCCTTACAAAATACTATAAACCAAGCCTCATAAACTCAAACCTATTCATTTACAAAATTCTCCCATGTATCCCAATACAAAAAGTATTAAGTCCCCTGAATTTTGCTATAATAGAACACCAGGCTACAAACTAGCCTCATATCCTTCTATGCAATAGAGGTAGGTCCCTCATCATCGCCTTCAAAAGTGCGAGCAATTCTTTCTTGCCAAATGCACCAATATATTGCAAATGGGACCAGATTCCACAGAACATCCATTCCACTCCCCAGTCAACCTTCCCATTCGCCCACTATAGCATGAGCTTGGAAAATGCCAGCTCATCCTCATCAACGAGAGGTACCCACACTTCTAGTGCAAAATAACATCCTATAAATAAATGGTAACCATCCTATTGGCCTCACCACATAACTTGCACACATTCCTAATCCTCCACCCCCCTTTTATCAGGGTTGCAAGAATTTTATCCAACACCACTATCCACATGAAAAAAAAAAAGATTCTTGAAGGAACCAATGAACCCAAATCACTCCATTGAGGAACATATGGAGTTAAGGTAGGGGAGAGGGTGTGGTCTCCTCCTTTTAGAAGGAATTTGAATGATTGGGAGGTGGGGAGAGAGACCACACGCTCTGCCCTTCCAGCCTCTTGATTCTAGAAATGGAAAATATATTAGAGAACAACTCCTTCAAGGGACCTTTTCCACACCAAGGATTATGCCAAAACTCCACTCTTTTTCACATTCCCCACTATAAATCTCACCCCTTTCCTGAACTCTTGGGAATTATTTCAAATCCCTTCCCACACACCATCTGATATCTTGTATTACTAAAATAAAATAAAAAATCCAAAATTTTAACAGAACACATTGATAGTAAGATACCAGCTTTCCAATGATGAATAATTAGTAGAAATGTACAAGTGTATTAAATGTCATAAAGTCAGAACATACCATTAAAGGGGAATCGACAAGAAAAGCCATGCTTTATGGGGTAGAATGTTAAGAAACCAAGAAAGAACACTATATAAAATGAGTGTAGCAGTAGAGGTTGAAGTAGAACAAAAAAAAAAAAAAAATCCATATGTCGTAGGTTGTATCATACAACTAAGGGAGTCATGTATGAAGTCATATTACATTAAGCCAACTATCAAACCCTTCCTATACATTGGTTGAGAGACACTAGCTGAGAGTTAAATCTGATACCTTACAATCCCAACCAAACCCAAAACCTTGAAAAAATCCATCCATCTAAATTTTCACCAGCAACACAAACAACTTGGCCATGTACAAAGAAAGTAAATGCATATGGAACAAATCGATGAAAAACAGACTCATTTGGAACCAGAAAATGCAGAGATGAATTAAAGGGCATGCCTATTCCATTTTCTGGACATTTCAACACAGCTTGGACAAGGCTCATAACTCAGTAGTGTTGTGCTTGTTCGGGGGGGGGGGGGGGTGTTATGTGACTATTTGAGTGCATTCTTACTTTTATATGAGAGGGACTGAATTGGGGATCTAAGGTAGCTGTTCCTGACATCTCATATCCATATTATTAAGGGATGAATGAATGAAAGATAACTCATTGCTACTAAAAGATTTAACAATGATAGAAGAATAACATAGTAAACATAAAAAGAATCTACAGAAGATGTCGCATTAAACAATGAAAAATCAAGTGTTTGTATTCAAGTACGAAAACCAGAGTTTATATCAACTAAACCCTAATGAACTTGATTAACAAAGCATTCCCTGTGAGTATATAAATCTAAATTAAAGATTACAATATCCCTGATACGGCCAAATTGATTGTCCAGTAGGATGAGAACACATGGTATCTAAGGAGAGGACACGTGTCGCTCACCTGTTAGAGGCTGCAAAGAGTTTGACCGCATCAATCGCGTGAAGAGAATATTCCCCACGAAGGGGATAAGACGTATCCGAGTAGGACTCGAAGAGGAAAGGAGGCGGACCCGAGGAGGACTCCTCAAAGGGAAAGAGAAACCCTAAACCCTAAGGACTATAAGAGGGGGCCCGGGCGGAGAAAAAAAGGTATGCAGAAAAACCCTCACCATTACCCTTGTGAAAAGCTGTGCGGCCGATCTCTAACTTGGGTATCGGAGGACTAACCCCAGATAAACATCCGAGCCTCTGCCTTCTGTATTTGTGCAGGATCAGCTCATACAGATTTTCGGCAGCAACAAATTTGCGTCGTCCGTAGGAACGACAGTAATGGTGGGGAGAACCTACAATCATAAGAAGACGAGAGCAGCATCGAACATGAACAAGGGGGAGGAGGAACCTTCAGGATGGCTCCCTCCCTCAATGAAAATCGGAGAAAGGGGAAACGATAATCGGGAAGGTTCCGCGAGAGACTAGCGTTCGGCCGGATATTCGGTGTGCAGAGATAGTAATCCTCCACCCCCTCCTGAAGCGCAGGAATATGTGACAAGGGAGAAATTCGAAGCCTTCCAGGAGAAATATGACCAATTGGTCGAGGCAATGAAGGAGGTCTCCAAAGCTGTCTCTCAGAAGACTGGCAGAGCACCACGAGGTCCCCATATCCGGCCCGAGCGAGCTCGAGATGAGGACATGAGCAGTACAGGATCAATAAGGTCTGGTCATAATCCTCAAAACCGAGCATTGAGGGAAGGTCCTGCACCCAGGGGAAGGACGCGGTGTGCCGCCGGGGCCACACATGGGGAACTACTCCAAGGAGATGAACAGAGACACGAGGACTCGGGGTTAAAGCAAATGATCCTGAACCTGAAAGATGAGATTAGGAAGGTGGCAAAAAACTAGACGGGAGCTCGCGAGCCAGACCTCACTAATGACACGGCTCTAGCTAATGAGGTCATGAGGGACCCGCTCCTGGTCGGCTTTCACCTGCCAAAGTATGACACCTACGACGACTCCGGAGACCCTGTCGATCATCTGGAAGGCTTCAAGGTTGCTATGCAGTTCCATCGAGTCTCGAAAAACATCATGTGTGGTGCCCTGCCATTGACGTTCAGAGGAGCGGCAAGGCTATGGTACAACCGTTTGCCAACGAAGTCAATCCACAGCTTCAGCGATTTAAGTTACTTCTTTGTGAAGGGATTCTCCAGTAGCCAACCCCTTCAGAAGACCCCGTTGAACTTGACCAACGTCAAGCAACATGAAGGAGAATCACTGCGAAACTCCATGAAGCGCTTCCAACAAGAGAAGATCACGATCAGAGGTCTGGACCCGAAAGAGGAGTTCACAGCCCTGTTGGGAGGCGTAAAGGATAAGGAGCTAAAAAGGTTTTTGGCGAAGCATACACCTAAGAACCTGGCCAAGTTGAGAGCTCGGTGTGATAAGTACATCAAGATGGAAGAAACCCTTCAAGCCGATGGAGCAGAACCAAGCCTCGTACAAGAGTAACAAGCACACTCAAATTTTGTAATTTTTGCTCCTAAGCACTTTTAAGTTGTAACTCCTCATCCTAAGCTCTCCAGAGGATTTTATTTATGAAAAATGTGTAAGTTGGTTTACGGCATTGGATAGGAATTCTCTTGTTTGGTAGCTTCAGTTTTGCCGAAGGGATACAGTTGAAGGTCACAACCTCGGTTGGGAGCTCAGGCTAAGGCCGAGCGGACCTGACCGAAGGTCCCTAACTTGGTTGGGAGCTCAGGCCAAGGCCGAGCTGATCTGACCAAAGGCCACCACCTCAATTGGGAGCTCAGGCTAAGGCTAGGTAGACCTGACCGAAGGTCACAACCTCGGTTGGGAGCTCAGGCTAAGACCGAGCGGACTTGACCGAAGGTCCTTACCTCGGTTGGGGGCTCTAGCTAAGGCCGATCTGACCTGACTGAAGGTCACATCCTTGGTTGGGAGCTCCGACCAACGCCAAGCGGACCTGATCGAGGGTCCTTACCTCGGTTGGGAGCTCAGGTAATGGTCGAGCTGAGCTGAATGAAGGCCACCACCTCGTTTGGGAGCTCAGGCTAAGGCCGAGCAGACCTAACCGAAGGTTAACTTCGATTGGGAGCTCAAGCTAAGACCAAACGGACTTGACTGAAGGTCCTTACCTCGGTTGGGGGCTCTGGCTAAGGCCGAGCTGACCTGATTGAAGGTCACATCCTCAGTTGGGAGCTCTGGCCAAGGCTGAGTGGACCTGACCGAGGGTCCTTACCTCGGTTGGGGGCTCAGGCCAAGGCCGAGCGGACCTAACCGAAGGTCTTCACCTCGGTTGGGAGCTCAGGCCAAGGCCGAGCGGACATGACCAAAGGTAACAACCTCGGTTGGGAGCTCAGGCCAAGGCCGAGTGGACCTGACCGAAGGTCCGCACCTCGGTTGGGAGCTCAGGCCAAGGCCGAGCCGACTCAACCGAAGGTCACAACCTCGGTTGGGAGCTCAGGCCAAGGCCGAGCGGACATGACCGAAGGTCCTCACCTCGGTTGGGAGCTCAGGCCAAGGCTGAGAGGACCTGACCGAAGGTCACAACCTCGGTTGGGAGCTCTGGCCAAGGCCGAGCGGACCTGATCGAAGGTCCTCACCTCGGTTGGGAGCTCAGGCCAAGGCCAAGCTGACCTGACCTAAGGTCATAACCTCGGTTGGGAGCCCAAGACAAGGCCAAGCGGACCTAACTGAAGGTCACCACCTTGGTTGGGAGCTCAGGCCAAGGCCGAGCGGACCTGACCGAAGGTCTTCACCTCGGTTGGGAGCTCGGGCCGAGGCCGAGCTAACCTGACCGGAGGTCTCGATCGTAAGAAAAACTAATGCCGAAGCCGAAAGAATAAGGCCGAAGGGACACATGAATGAGAAAGGATGACGAAAAACTTGGTTTCTCCCACAGGAAGAGCCTCCTGGTGAGAGTAAGGGGGCTTTTGATGCCGCCAAATTGATTGTCCAGTAAGGTGAGAACACGTGGTATCTAAGGAGAGGACACATGTCGCTCACCTGTTAGAGGCTGCAAAGAGTCTGATCGCGTCAACCGTGTGAAGAGAATATTCCCCATGAAGGGGATAAGACGTATCCGAGTAGGACTCGAAGAGGAAATGAGGCGGACCCGAGGAGGACTCGTCCAAAGGAAAGAGAAACCCTAAACCCTAAGGACTATAAGAGGGGGTCCGGGTGGAGAAAAAAAGGTATGCAGAAAAACCCTCACCATTACCCTTGCGAAAAGCTGTGCGGCCGATCTCTAACTTGGGCGTCGGAGGACTAACCCCAGATAAACATCCGGGCCTCTGCCTTCTGTATTTGTGCAGGATCAGCTTATACGGATTTTCGGCAGCAGCAATCCCAAAACCAATGCAACCTAAAGAAACCAAATAATATCAATCTCTACGGACAAATTGCCCTTGTAAAAGTCAAAAACCCTCCATGGGCAGCTAGTTCCTCCCACAGCTTGATGTTTTTCTTTGTAAATAGTCTGTTCAGCTATAATACCAAAAATATGGCATTCAATATCAAGTAGCTGTGGCAATTCTTCTAAGCCGTATTAATTAAAGACTTTGATACTTGGCTTCAAACTGTCCTCACCAATAGAAGGATCAGCAGAGCCGTGGATCCTCCTCCTCTTTTGACCTCCCAGTGCAGATTCTTCGACATAACTCCCAGCTAATTGAACATTTGCATCATTGGACAATTCTGAAGCAGTTTGAACATTCTCTGATACGAATGGATGATGCAAAAGCATGGCAGCGGTCCATCTGAAATTGCTGGTCCTCACAAAACACCTCTTCAAGAAATCCTTCCCTTCTTTGGACATCTCACTCGGGGTCTCGGGCAATTCCCTGCTGGAGCCGATCAGAGAAAGAAGCTCATAAAAATCCATGTCAGACTTGCAATTCCAGGCAGGTTTCCCACTAATCATCTCAGCCACAACGCACCCAAGAGCCCATATATCAGAGGGGGCTTCCTGTTCCTTGCGCAAAACAGATTCCGGTGACATATAAAGAGGGGTTCCTCTCAAACCCAAACAACAACACTCTTTCTTCCTCTTCCTCTGTTCTATCATAGTATTCTTGGCGGAACCAAAATCAGCAATCTTCGCGACATAGTCATCTGAAGAAGAAGAGGAGCAAAGCACGAGCACAATATTCTGGGGCTTGATATCGCAATGAACGTAACCACCATCATGAAAGACCCTGAAGAATCGAGCGGGTGTAACGCCTAACGTCGGCTTCAGGCAACCCGCCACGGGAGTTCTTAATCCGAGAAGCTAGGGTGCCACCAGAGGCATATTCTAATAAGACATTATAGGTTAGCTTACCATTCTCCGTAGTGATCTCGTCACCGTAGCAGCGAAGAATGTGAGGGCATCCTTCGAACCTGGTAAGTATCTCCCTCTCCTGAAGCGTTCCGGAGCGCGAGACTTCAGCCCATTTCACAGCCATTAATGGTGGAAGATGGCTATGACGCTTGTTGAATTTCTGTTTAGCAGTGGCCAAAGAAACAGTGCCTTAGCTTCCTCGATCAATGGTTTTGCCTCTCATCCACATTCCTCCTTGGCTCTGTTGCACCATCTTGGAGTGTACTCTGATTGATTTAGGGTTTCTTACTCTCAAGGGAGTAGTAGTTAGGGTTCTTACTTTCAAACAAAGAGCTAAGTATTACATTCGCTGCGAGAAAGAAGTCTAACGATGTAAAATGGAGAATCGAAGGTGTTCGCGGAGTGATAATTTATGGAGAGTAATCAACGAACTCGTGCACGGATGCCCTGTTCCAAATATCCCGCTTTCCTATTACGGCGGTACAGGGTTAACATCAATCTGGACCGTTCAAATGGGAACAAAAGAAAATGCGAAAAATTAGACACTATGTTTCTTAACCGCTGATCTGTTGTTGGTGATAATAGGTTGTCATGGGAGATTTTTTTATCTTTTACTTTTATAAACCATTAGTTGGAAAATTGGGTTTTGACTCGCGAGTCATCTAAGTTAAGTCAAAATTTTCGAAAACCTTATCAAAAGTTGTGTAAACTAGGTCGGGGTAAAAAATGACAAGAATCAGTTTCAGTCACAAATTTGTCTGAGTGAAATGAGAATTGATCTTTTCACCTAAGTCACAACAAAATCGAAGAATCTGGTCATTCTAGGAAACCTATTAAATTGTTCCTATTGGGCTGTGTGAAATGGTAAAACCCCTCAGTTCTACTTGTTTGATAGTTCATTGAGAGAAAAAGAAACTCTAACTCCCTCTAGAACTTCTTGACAACTAACGTCCATGATTCCATGAAGCATCCTTTTCTTCTTTCTAGTTTATTGAATTATTCTTAAAAACAAACTGTGTACATAAAGGAGTATATACAACCTATAATACATAGAATATATATCTATTTAATTAGCTATATTTGTCCTCATGAATGACCCCCCAACCCTTCTTTGGAGGGGGGTGGAGATGAGGAGGAGGATTCCGTTTATGTTTTTTCCATCGATGAACCATTATTCACTTATAAATAGAAAATTTAGATAGACACTATGTACATTACATATACAACATAAGCTTCATGAAATATATACCAATTTTCAGTGAAGAACAAATTTCATGATGTGTTTTTTCTTGTATTTTTATGATTTTTTCATAATTTTATTATATATTTTTTTAATGTTTTAATGATTTATATATTTTTTATATATAAAAATAAGAACAAATGTGACTCGCTTAGACTAGGTTTGACCAAGCCGATAGGACCTAGTCACCAAGTTTTTTGAATGGCAAGTCGAGTCAAAAAAGCTGATTTTCCAACTATAGTCGAAAGAGACAATATACTTTTAGAATGAGGCAAAAACCATAAATGATGATAAGTTTTTTATTAACCAAAATACAATAAGGTTTCGAGTCAACAACTTGGTCTAACCAACCATGTTGGTTCCACCAAGCAAAACCCTTATTTTATTTTTGGGGAAGGGTTTGCTGCGCTAGGCTACGTGGCCCTTGTGCACGCAAGGTGGAGGTGAGGCGTGCAGGGCATCCAATGGGAGGGACAATGTGGTCATCTTCCTACTCATGTGTGCATGTAGGGGACATTGCCGGATAATATTCTTTTTTCCCTTTATTTTTGTAATATTATCAAGCTCTCAACATTTTTTAAATGTTTGAACTTTGGAGCATAGTTGGAAAACCTTTTTTTTTTATACTTGACTTGCCCCTTTCAAAAAACCTGATGAGTTGGGCAACTGTAGTCAGAGCGTGTCATTTTTATTTTTCTCCTTAATTTTTTTTTTTTCTATTAATACCTTCTCTTTTCTCTTTCTTCCAATGAGAAGGGATTGAGAAGGAAGAAAATGGAACAATATTGAAGACAACAAACAAAAAATTTTAAAATTTTATTTAGAGACCAAATTTATGGTCTATGAGTGTAGTATATGGCCCAATAAAAAAAAAATGGACGCGATTCACATGACTTGGCAAAAACACCAATGTACCGAAAGTCTTTGAATTGATCAAAAGATCCATCCAATTGGCTAAAACTTACTACAGGAATGTTGGGCTTGGGCATAATCTTTTCAAAGATTTGAAGGACTGAAACAATCCCACGCTAGGATTGTCGTCAAGAGTGTGCCCCAACCTCCATCATCCTTCGCCAACCATCTTCCTCTTCAACACTGTTATCCGGGGTCTCGCGCGTGCCCGTCGTCCTGATTCCCTCTGTACTTCTGTCTTCTTACTGAAACGGATAGCTGACTTCTATCTTCCTCCTAATACATTCAACTTTACTTTCCTCTTCCAAGCTTGTGCCAAAGTGGTAATCAAGAAGTCTTTTGGAATGGACCCGTTCGTCCTCAATTTGATGATCCAGCTCTACTCGGTTTGTGAGAAACTGCAAGACGCACAACTGGTATTCGATAAAACGGGTGAATCTAACGAATGGAGAAATTTAATGGCTCTTGATGTTTTTGAAGAAAATGCTAGAAAGAAATGAGGTTTCATGGAATGGTCTGAACGGTGGGCTGTTCATGTTTGGTTATCTTGATGATGCGCAATGTCTCTTTACCCACATGCTCAAGAGGAATCTGGTCTCATGGGTTGTTATGATCTCCAGATATGCTCAACATAAGCAGCCAATGGAAGCTTTAGTTTTATTCGGGGAGATGCAACTACTAAATCAGGAACCGAATGCTGCAGTTCTGGTAAGCGTTCTTTTTGCCCGTTCTCAATTAGGAGCTTTGGATCATGGGGTTTGGATTCATTCTTACATTAAAAGGAACCATACAAATTTTTATTCGATAATTTCTGCAGCTCTCATTGAGGTGTACGCAAAATGCAGTAACATCAATCTAGCAATGCAAGTCTTTCATTAATCAAGAGAAAAGTATGTTTCTGCTTATATATCAGCCATTGCTGGGTTGGCACTCACTGGCCAAAGCGAGGAAGCACTTTCGGTCTTTGAGCAAATGACGAGTGAGGGCCTTACAACGGATAGTTTTTCCTTCACTGCAGTTTTGTGTGCTTGCAGCCACATGGGTTCGGTGGAGAAAGGTTTCCACTACTTCAATTTAATGCTTGTGTTCACAGGATCAATCTAGATTTGGATCACTATGCCTGCATGTTAGATCTTCTTGGCTGTGCAGATTTGTTGGAGGAAGCAGAAAGGTTCATAGCTTGCATGCCAATAAATCCAGACCATGTAATATGGAGGGCCCTCCTTGGCGCATGCAGGATCCATGGGAATATGGAGATGGATCAAAGGGTGGGGAGTTTTCTGATAGAATCTGATCGAGACCATGGTGGACGTTACATTCTTCTTTCAAACATTTATGCGGAGTCTGGTAAAGGAGATGCTGCTAAGGAAGTTATGAGAACTATGTGAAGAAGAAGAATTAAACGGGTCCCTGGGAGTAGTTTGATCAAGGTAGATGGTGTTGTTCATGAGTTTGTAGCAGGAGATAGACCCCATGACAAGACTGATGAGATATATTTGATGTGGGAAGACATGGCTAGGGAGATAAAGGAAGTTGGGTATTCGACAGAGACAAAAGGGGTCATGTTTGATATGGAAGAAGAGGAAAAAGAAGCCGTAATTGGGTACCACAGTGAAAAACTGGCTCTAGCTTTTGGATTTCTTTGCACAGAGCCTGGATCAATGCTTCGAAATTGTGAAGAATATTTGGGTTTGTAGGGATTGCCATTCTGCTATTAAGCACATTTCTATGGTTTTTAAAAGGAAAATTGCAGTTAGAGATAAGAATCGGTTTCATCATTTTGAGGGAAGGTCTTGCTCCTGCATGGACTATCGGTGAGCAAGTTACCTATTTTGGAGTAGAATGTGTAAGATTTCCTATTAGATGGGCTAGCATAGTCAAATATTTGTTTCCAAAACCGATTTAGTGGTGTTGACTAAAGATGGAGTAAGCAGAAATAATCCAATATTATTGGTAAGTGATCTCTATGGAGATATTGGATTCTATTAGCACACCTTAATGGTATGAATATTTATTATCATGTGTGGACCTAAGGTATTGTTTCCTTAATGGGGAGGAAACCCTAATTTTATTGCAGGGTTGGTTCCTACCCTCACCCCTATATATAGTTATCACTGACCCATTAAGTGAGGCTAACAATAAAAAAAGCATAAGGGAAAGAGGGTAGACCAGACCAACATACAAGAAGACATTGAGGAGCTCTTATTCTTCAACCATGGATTCAGGTATGCCTAAAACGTGTATTTTATAGTGTTTGTTGTGCATGCTTATCGATCTTCATGAATCGTTCTGTATATGTTTTCTATCAATGGTATCAGAGCCTCGTTCATGAAAAATCGATCGGCTGTACCACCAGTAATAAATATCAATTTTTTCTCTTCGAGTCGTTTTGTTTTGAAGAAACAAGAAAAATAATATATTATTACTAATGGATAAAACTTACAAAGTTTTATTTAAAAAAAAAAAAAAAAAAAAAGGTTGACAGTTGCTTTTTACGGTTTATTTAAAAAAAAAAGTGACAAAAGCAACCGTACTTGATTTTACGGTTTGGTTTAAAAAAAAGTGACAAAGAACCGCATTGCTTTTTTTACGGTTTGATAAAAAAAAAAAGTTGACAAGTAACACAGTTGCTTTTTACAGTTTGATTTAAAAAAAAAAAAGGTTGACAGTTGCTTTTACTGTTTTGATTGTTTAAAAAAATAAAAATAAAAAGTTACAAAAAGTAAAAGGTAAATACGGTTTTATTTGAAACCGTGTTTTTGGTTGTTTTAAAATAAAATAAAATAAAATAACATAGAAAGGTGTCATGAGTTTTAATTGGTTGACTCATAACAGAATCATAAAGCATAATTATTTACAGATTTACTTTTTGTGACATTCGGTTTAGTCACTAGCACATTAAATATATAATTTTGTTATTTCATATTAATTCTTGTGCTATTTGATTCAGTCACTATAGGGAATTATTATGCAACCCATGATGTTGTTCTGATCTGTCCTAATAGGAATACTTATGATTTTATATATTAAAATTTTATGTGCTTTTGTTTTTCATATTATTATTCAGTAATTCTTTGATAAAAAATTATTAAAAAAAATATAATGGGCATACAGTTACAATCCAGGTCTATAGAGTTTTCGTAACTTTAGAGATTAGACTTCCACTTAGTGGGCTAATTCCTAAAGATGCAAAATCACTATAGATCATCCAGATGGATTGCAGTCAAGAAAGCCATATGGCGAACGATGTGCTCTTGCCAACACAGGTGAGTCTTCGTTTGGTCGGTTTTGCTTGATGGTGTGAGGGTGACGTTTTGAGCTTCACTATTTTGGAGGTTCTTGTCTTGCCACCACAGGTGACGGAATCTACAATATGGTGTTGTTTTTTGGCGTCTCACCTTACATGTGAAAGATTTCACTGCATGTTGGGCGATCTTGCCACCACAGGTATTGGGATAAATCTGATTAATAAGCCCTAATTAGTCAGTTTTCATTATATTATTGGGATGTTGATATGCTTTTGGTTATTGCATATTGTATGTTTTGGTAAAATTTTGGTAATTATTATTGCCAGCTATGACTTCCCAATTATCTTCCATCAAAGTCCTGAATGGTTCCAATTTTGAGGAGTGGATAGACTCTCTTACTGTGTCTCTTGCAATCATGAGACTCGATTATGCCCTGAGAACTGATAAACCCCCCGAGCCCACAACTGAGAGTGATGCTACTGCAAAAGCACTTTATGAAAAGTGGGAGGAGTCCAACAGATTGTGCCTGATTGTTATGAAGCATACTATGGACAAGACCATTAAGAAAAGTGTGCCTTCGAAAGAAAATGCTAAGGATTTTCTTGCAGCTGTTAATACAAAGTTTACCAAATTTGATAAGGCTGAGAAGGGAACATATTTAGAGTGGTTCTCATCCACTCGATATGATGGCACAAGTGGAGTACGTGATCACATTATGAAAATGACCAATTATGCTGCCACATTGGGCGAGATGGAAGTGAAGATATCTGATTCTTTCCTTGTGTGGCAAATTATGCAATCACTTCCATCATCGTTTGATACTCTTAAGACCTCCTATAATGCACAAAAATTGGAGTGGAATCTTGAGGATATGACTTCCATATTGGTACAGGAAGAGGAAAGAAAGAAAAAGGAAAAATTTAACTCTGCTTATTTTGTTTCCAATAATGGGGGTAAGAAGAAATTCAAGAAAAATTGGAAAAGCAACAAGCAAGAAAAATCAGGAAAAATAGAACAGAAAACTTATCAGAATCTGAAACCAAAGACTAAGGCTTTTAAGGGAAAGTGTTTCTTCTACAAAAAGGATGGACATATGAAGATAGATTGCTATGGCTATAAGAAATGGCTTGAAAAGAAAGGAACATCTTTAGCTCTAGTGTGTCTTGAATCCAATCTTGTAGATGTTTCTCCTGATTCGTGGTGGATTGATACTGGAGCAACTATTCACATCACTAATTGTTTGCAGGAATTAAAAAGCAAGAGGAAACCAAGTGAGGGAGAGATGATGATTTACATGGGAAATGGAGAGAAGACCAAAGTTGAATTTATAGGAGTAGTTAGATTACTTTTATCCACTGGTTTTGTTTTGAATTTGAATGATGTGGTTTATGTACCATCGTTTAGACGAAAACTTGTTTCGGTATCTAAACTTGACAGTTGTGGTTACACTTTTAATATTGGCAATGGAAAACTTACTCTCTATTCTGGTTCTCTTATGGTTGGATCTGCCTTATTATATGATGGTCTTTATAAATTTGATTTGGATATTAGTTCTTCCAAACATGCCAATAGTTCTTCTATTATAAATTATGTGGTTACAAATCCTAAACGTGCTAGATTGGATGAAAATTCTTCTATGTTGTGGCATAAACATTTAGGACAAATTTCTAAACAGAGGACAGAACGATTGATTAAGGATGGTACACTTCCTCAATTGGATTTTTCAGATTTTGGAATTTGTATTGATTGCATTAAGGGGAAACACACTAGAGCTAAAAAGAAAGGTGCAACCAGGAAGGATGAAGCATTGGAGTTGATTCATACTGATATTTGTGGTCCATTCACTCCTACTACCATGGGTGGATACAGATATTTTATTACTTTCATAGATGATTTTTCCCGTTTTGGTTTTATTTACCTTATTCAAGAAAAATCTGAATCCTTAGATGCTTTCAAAGTTTTTAAAGCAGAAGTAGAACTTAAAAGGGAAAAGAAGATAAAAAGTGTGAGATCTGATCGAGGTGGAGAGTTTTATGGTAGATATGATGAAACTGGGCGTAACCCTGGACCATTTGCCAGATTCTTACAAGAATGTGATATTGACGCTCAGTACACTATGCCTGGTTCACCTGAGCAGAATGGGGTGGCTGAAAGGAGAAACCGTACCCTTATGGATATGGTGAGAAGTAGGGGTGTCAATATCTAAACCGGACCGGTTAAACCGGATCGGACCGAACCGATTAAGCCCGATCCAAACCGAACCAGTGGCTTATCGGGCCGGTTTCGGTTTGTATTTAAAATTGAATCCGGTCTCGGTTCGGTTCGGGTTAGACCATTGGGCCACCGGAAACACCGGAAATATGCACCGAAACCGAAACCGATCCAAACCGGCCCGATATAAAACCGGACTTAAAAGTTAAAACTCATTAATCTAACTGGGCCAACTCTCAAGTGGGAGAAGCCCAAGGCCCCAAGTGTCCAACTGGACCAACAGTAGCCCAAGTGCCCAAGCCCAACATTTATCAACTATTCAAGTTCAACCTGTCAAAACCCAAGTGCCCAAGCCCAACTGCCCAAGCCCAAGTGCCCAAGCGCCCAAGCCCAACTGCCCAAGCTAATGGTCCATACCGGTTTAAAAAACCGATCCAAACCGAAATGAACCTGATAAATCCAAACCGGTACAACCCGAACCCAAACCGCACCGAAGCCGACACCGGACCGAAACCGATAATTCCTTAATGGGGCGGTTTCGGTTAGTTCCAAAGTCACACCGAAACCGGTGGAACCGGACCGAAACCGCACCAACCCGGACCGTTGACACCCCTAGTGAGAAGCATGATAAGTAATTCAACTTTACCTGGTTTCTTATGGGGGTGATGCTTTGAAAACAGCAGTATATATTTTGAATAAAGTGCCTAGCAAGTCTGTTCCCAAAACTCCCTATGAATTGTGGACTAGTAAGAAGTCAAATTTATCTCATTTTCATATACGGGGATGTGCTGCAGAGGTGAGACTTACAATCCTCAGATGAGGAAGCTTGATCCAAGGACCATTAGTGGTCATTTTATCGGTTATTCTGAAAGATCAAGAGGATATAGATTCTATTGTCCTACACATTCTACTAGAGTAGTGGAATCAAATCGGGCAGTTTTCTTTGAGGATGATTTAGATTTTCAGTCTGCTCAACCACGTAACTTTGTTTTTGAGGAGGAACGTGTTCTTGTACCTATGCCTGTGACACTGCCGTCTACTGTATTACAGCCTCACATTGAACAAGAGAATGTCCCCACTCACGAACCTGTGCAACCTATAGTGGTTGAGCCTGCACCCCCTGTTGTTGATGAGATTCAGGACCATATTGTTGCTGATGTTCCCTTGAGGAAATCAGAGAGAACTCGCAGGCCTGCCATATCTGACGACTATGTTGTTTATTTACAAGAACATGAGTTTGATATTACTTTGGATTCAGATCCAATCAGTTTTGACCAGGCTGCCAATGATTCCAATTCATCAATGTGGATGTTTGCCATGCAAGATGAATTGAATTCTATGTCTGTTAATGATGTTTGGAATTTGGTTGAATTACCAAAAGGATGCAGACCGATTGGTTGTAAATGGATTTTCAAGACCAAACGGAACTCTAAAGGTGAAATTGAGCGTTACAAGGCCAGACTTGTAGCAAAAGGATTCAGCCAGAGAGAGGGCATAGATTACAAGGAAACATTCTCACCAGTCTCGACAAAAGATTCTTTCAGAATCATCATGGCTTTAGTTGTACATTTTGATTTGGAACTTCATCAGATGGATGTCAAAACAGCTTTCCTAAATGGAGATCTTGAAGAGGATGTTTACATGCAACAACCCCTTGGCTTCAGGCAAGCTGATACAGAGCACCTTGTGTGCAAACTTAAGAAATCTATTTATGGTTTGAAACAAGCATCTAGACAGTGGTATCTTAAGTTCGATGAAGTTATCACTTCTTGTGGTTTCAAAGAAAATCTTGTGGACCAGTGTATTTATCTGAAGATCAGTGGGAGTAAGTTCATTTTTCTTGTGCTTTATGTTGATGATATTCTTCTTTCCAGCAATAATGTTGATCTTTTGCATGAGAGAAAACGATTATTATCAAATCACTTTGATATGAAGGATCTTGGTGAGGCCTCTTATGTTTTGGGCATTGAGATTCATCGTGATAGGTCTTGTGGCGTTCTTGGTTTGTCTCAGAAAGGTTACATTGAGAGGATATTAAAAAGGTTTAATATGTTAGCATGTTCCCCTAGTAAGGCTCCAGTTGTAAAAGGGGACAAATTTGACAAGTCTCAATGCCCACAGACAGAATTGGAGTGCAATCAGATGAAGAACATACCTTATGCATCTGCTATTGGTAGTTTGATGTATGCTCAAGTTTGTACACGGCCTGACATTGCCTATGTTGTTAGTGTACTTGGGAGATATTTAAGCAACCCTGGTGAAGCGCACTAGGTAGCTGCTAAGAAAGTCATGAGATATTTGTAGGGCACTAAGGATTTTATGCTTACTTATAGAAGAACCAATTCACTTGATGTAGTTGGTTACACTGATGCAGATTTTGCTGGATGCCTAGATGACCTCAAGTCTACTTCTGGATATGTTTTTGTGATGGCAGGTGGGGCTATATCTTGGAAGAGTGTCAAGCAGACACTCATTGCATCTTCTACTATGCAAGCTGAGTATGTGGCGTGTTATGAAGCCATTATTCAAGCTTTATGGTTAAAGAATTTTATCTCAGGGCTACAGATTGTTGGCTCTATATCTAAACCATTGAGGATGTTCTGTGACAACTCCGCTGCGGTACGTTTCTCTCATAACAGTAAAAGTACTTCAGGCTCTAAACACATTGACATTAAGTATTTTTTGGTCAGAGAGAAAGTTCAAGAATCACAGATTACAACGGAGCAGATTGCTACAGAAAACATGATTGCAGATCCTCTTACTAAGGGCTTGACTCCAAAAGTTTTTCAAGAGCATGTCACTAATATGGGACTTGTTAGTTCTTTTGATGCATTTTATTAGTGGGAGTTTTGCTCAATATGTTTGCATTTAACTTTCAGTTTTATTGCATTATTATTGTTCTCAAGAATATATATATATATATATATGCATTTTTATGGCCTTTTGTTTATGTGTATACACTTATCTATTAGCCTCCTACAGAAAATTGAGATTATATGTGGTGTATTTACCTCATTCGGTATCTGAGGTTCCAGTCAATACACATACATCCAGTCGCTAGTAAAGCCTCGTTTGATTGAGGTCTAGTGCTAGTGTTGTGGGACATCCGGATCCAGTCCCAATGAGCTTCTTTGATTGAAGCTTAAGCGTTTGGGAGACGCTTGTAGTTAATGAGACCTTCGGTATCTGTCTCATAGGGCTCATTTGGTTTTCGAGCCAGGACCAATTTGGAAATAGACATGATGATCACTATTGCATGTTATTTCCATACCACACTTTCATACTGTTTAGCCCAAGTCGGTGATGTTATGAGCACTTTGACGTGTGTGGTCTCATATCGCTTTAGATGTGATGATCAATACGGTTGGGTGTTTGTAATTCTCATTCGGACCAAAGCATTTGGTTTAAGGTGCACTCCATTCGACACTGTTTTGTTTGTGGCCACATTCAGTTTATCTAAACCGGAGAGTCGTTTTAAATAAATTTTAAAATCTAAAACTTGTGACATATGCTGCCCAAGTGGGAGATTGTAAGATTTCCTATTAGGTGGGCTAGCATAGTCAAAGATTTGTTTCCAAAATCGGTTTAGTGGTGTTGACTAAAGATGGAGTAAGCAGAAAGAATCCAATATTATTGGTAAGTGATCTCTATGGAGATATTGGATTCTATTAGCACACCTTAATGGTATGAAATATTTATTACTATGTGTTGACCTGAGGTATTGCTTCCTTAATGGGGAGGAAACCCTAATTTTATTGCAGAGTTGGTCCCTACCCTCACCCTTATATATAATTATCACTGACCCATTAAGTGAGACTAACGACCAAAAATAAAAGGGAAAGAGGGTAGACCAGACCAACATTGATCGTGTTGTACGAGGAGCATACAAAAAGACATTGAGGAGTTCTTATTCTTCAACCATGGATTCAGGTATGCCTAAAACGTTATATTTTGTAGTGTTTGTCGTGCATGCTTATCGATCTTCATGAATCGTTCCGCATTTATTTTCTTTCACTGGAATGAATGGGTAGAACGAATGACCACGGTAAAGTATGTTGAATGGCACAAACTAGGGATTTACCATGCTATCCAGTTGACCAAGCGTTTCATTCCTCCTGACCGTCCACTTCTCCAGGCTGCCATGTGTTTCTGGTCACGTTCCACTAATACTTTTCACTTTCCCTGCGGAATGCTTAGGATATAGGAGCCTTTTTAGGATTAAAACCCCTGGGTAATGAGCTCAATGGTGCTACGATTGGTCACCTCACTGATCATGGTTTGGAGTTTGCTAAGCATTGCACTTATCCCAATTATGTAACAACGTATGGGAAAAAGGCTGGCCCTGTCTCTCACCAAGAGTATGTTGCGTTCTTGCTCATATGGCTGTGTCGCTTTATGACTTATTCAAGAGCAGAAAATATCTCCAAGACCTTCTTGAAGTTGGTGAATGCTATAGCCGATGCGGTTCTTTCCCACTTATATCGTGGGTGTAATGTAGTTCTTGAGGAGAACTTCACCAATGGAGGTGGACCATTCTGGTTCCTTCAGATGTGGCTTAGAGCCTATTTTCCTGAAATTTACCCTCCTCGGGTTCAAAATACCTCTCCTATCATGGGCTACTCTTTTGAGCATGAGTCGGCTCCTCCCCTTTCTCGTGCAGAATACTATGAGTTTTTCTCTACTTTATCGTTTGAGTATCTCCCCGATAATTTTTTTCCTTTTAGTTCCCTCGAGAATGTACCTGACTGGTTGGCTTCCTCTGTTTGCAAGCTCTTGACTGAACATGATCTATGGGCTAGTTATCTGACTTGCCGCAATCTACATTTTGGAATTACTCTAGAGAATTCCAAAATCAATGTGTGGGGCCGAATGCTATAATCCCCATTTCGGGGCTCGTCAATTCGGTCTTATCCAGTCTGTACCGCCCCCTTGTTATTATTCTCTATCCCACTAGAGGGTTGATCGTCCTACACTATTTAGTGAAGCAGAGATCCAGAGGATCACCGATATCAAAGTCCTTGTTCTTTCCGAATTCACTCCCATTCCATTTCAACTGGCCCCCTATGTGACCAACGATTTCCAGTCTTGGTGGCAATCCTACTATGTTGGGAGTTTAAATGCAACTCCTTCTGATCGTGTCTACTACCTCGGCTCATGGCGAAGGTTCTAATGCAGCTTCATTTCCTGAATTGCAGAGTCCAAGAAACTGGAAACGTCGTGTCTGATCTTCTAAAGGTAATACCCTTACGACTCCAATGTAAAGTATGAAAAAACTTTCCATATTAAATATACCCCCGATCATCAAGCTATGAAGGAGAGACATCGAAAAGCCATAGAAAACTTAGAACGCATTGAGTGTCATGAGTTCATGGCGTGATCAGGGAACACAAGTTGGTCTCCTCGTGACCGTTTCATGAAATATGATCGCTTCCATAAGCTACTTTTGCCATTGCTGAATTGCCGAACGTTCATGCTTATAAAGCCACTGAAAATGTAACTTTCTCGGGTCTATTGGCCACTAACCACGAGTGGCACAGTGTGAAGAATCATGTGGCCGTTGTTGAGTATTGCCCTTATCTTGGTATTTTATTATATGTACTTTCCTCTTGACCGTTAGCACTTTTTCTTCTCTTTGATTGCTTTATGAATGTTCATTTTTTTCCAGTTGCTCTTCCGGCCAGCAGTGTCTAGGAGTCTTCTGATTTCCCTGATGATGTTCAAGTTGTTGAGAAACCTACCCTTCCAACAAACATTCCTCCAGATGAGAAGGCCCCCTTGAAAAGGCTGAGATGAGGCAAACGATTTGAAGCTTCTCCGAGCATGTCATCTCCGAAGGTATCTAAAAGGTCACGATCAGGAGTGCTTATTTCTGATTCTCCCTCCAAAAAATCTACAGAAGAGACCACCCTGCCTTTGCATCCTCAGCTGGCACCTCTTTGGTCTCTGATGTTCTTAAAGACAAAGGTCAGGCTTCTAATTAACCTCCGCTTCCTGTTCTTCCTGAAGCTCCATCCTCTCCAGTCTCAGGAGACGTAAGTTTCTACCGATCCATCTTTTTAATCTCCTCTTCTCATGTTTGGAAGGTGGTCATATAAAATTCTTCTTTTGCAGGTCTCTCCCGGACTTTAGTGGCATGCTCTCTTGCCTGAATCTTCTCAGGTCCTCCCAGACTCAAGCTCCTAAGACTGCCCCTGATGCACCTTCTCAGACCACGTCGATCATTGATCGTGTGAGAATCTTATGCAAAGCCTCCGCCAATATGTCTACAAGAGAATTTTGGAGGAGCAGGCAGACTACTGATCTGGGGCAAATTGCAAATGACATCTTGGCTGATCCTACTCTTTCAGCGAGGCAGCGTGTTTGTGGAGATCTTAAAAAATTGAGCTCGATGCTGGGAGGCCCGGTCCCTGAGGTGACTGATATTTTTTACTCGACTCAACGTTTTCTTAATGCCCACAAAGCTGCTTCTGAAAAGGTGGACACTGCCCAACCCAAACTAGAACGTCTGATGGAGGCTGCAAAAACTTCTCATGCTAAGATCAAGCGCCTGGAAGAGGAAACCAAAGTCTGCGACAAGAAAAGGAGAAGGAGAAATAACTGATGGACTCCAACGCTCAAGAATTCAAGGAACTTTTTACTGAGGTTGCCCAGTTAGCCGAAGACCTGCAAGTCTCTGAGCCGCGTGTTGAAGTTTGGCAGAGAGATATACTTGAAGTCTCTCACCAATTGTCTCAGCTGGAATACCAATTCCAGGCTTGTTGGCCTCAGGTGGTTGACCGTTTTAATTTCAAGGCCTGTGAGCCAAGAAAATCTAAGGGGAATGCCCCTTATTATGTTTGACCTTTTTTTTTTTTCTTTCCATACTTTCTTCTCCTTTTGGTGGTGAATATATATGTTTCTTTTTCTTTAAGAAATGACATCCTGACCGTTCTGCTTTTACATTCACATTCTCTTCGTGGCTAAAATATGGAATTAGTAACATGGACCATATACTGAGTGTTGGCCTTTATTCAGCGAGTTCCCACATAATCGGAGAATATTTTTCAAGTATCTCTCGTTGATCGGTTTCAATTGGATCTGTCCATTGAGGTCCCGTAACCTGTATGCTCCTCCTTTGAGCTTTTGGTGTATCTCAAATGGTCCCTCCCATGTGGGAGACCATTTGCCATGCAGGCTAGTTTTAGCCCTAATTGGTAAAATAACTTTCCATACCAATTGACCTTCTTTAAAATCTTTAGGCCTAACTCGTTTGTCATATGCTTTGGCCACCATCTTCTTCTGTGCTTGTATATAATTCAAGGCCTTAATGCATTCTTTAGTTTGGTCTTCTAATTCCGTCAGCATAGCTTCATTATATTCGAATAGAATTAAGCTATGTTGTTGAGCAACTCGTAAAGATTTCGCAGTGATCTCCATGGGTAAAATTGCATCATGACCGAATGTTAAAGAGAAAGGTGTAGTCCTTGTGCCTGACTGTTTAGTGGTTCAGTATGCCTAGAGGACTTCAGGACTTCAGATAGTAGTTCGGCCCAAGCAAAAGGATTATCCAAAATGACCTTAGCCAGATTCGCCTTCAAAACCTTATTACTTGCCTCAGCCTGACCATTACCTTGGGCATAGTAAGGAGTTGAATGGAGAATGGTGATTTCATGTTCCTTAGCAAACTCCAATACCAAATCCTCTATAAATACGCTTCCGTTATCACTTGTTATGGTCTCAGGAATACCAAACCTATGAATGATGCTTTGTTTCAAGAATTTGATCACATCCATCTGATTTACTACCTTGAGTGGGATAGCCTCAACCCACGTGGTAAAATAATCTGTTGCAACCAAAATGAAACTATACCCCTGACTGGAAGGAGGGTAAATGTTCCCAATGATATCCATTGTCCATCAATTGGGTGCAAATCATTTGATGGAGCTCATTGAATCGACCCATGCCTCTGACACGTTTGATATCCTTTTGCGTACTTCAGGCAGTCATCCACAATAGTTGGCCAATGATAGTGATATCACCTAATCAATCAACGCATTTTTGGACCAGCCTGGTGTGCCTCGCAGATCCCTTCATGTATCTCGGCCATAATTTGTAGAGATTCATTCACCCCTACACATAACAGCAACAGACCATCTTCAACCTTCCTATATAACTGTCCTCCTAAAGCCACATATCTGAGAGCCTAATATTTAGTTTTATGGTTAGTCTTACTGTTGGGATTCTACAAGAATTGGAGTAATGGTGTTCTCCGACCAGGCTTCAATTCTTCCAAACTATTTACTTTTACTGTTGCAAATTCTGCAACTGAGGAGAATAGTGAATTATTCTTTACTCACATTGGCCCTCGCTTAACTTTCCACTTGAAGTGGCCTCGGCTAAACTGTTTGCCATGGAATTCTCTTTCCTTGCAAAGTATCTAAGGGAGGTGTCTTGCAATCTCTTGATTAGACTCTGGGTCTTTGTCAAGTATATAGTCAATGATTCACTTTCACATCGATACTCTTTAGCTATATGTTTAATCACTAATTGTGAGTCTCCAATTATTTGAACTACTCGCACGTCCATCCCTAGAAGGGCTTCTAGACAAATCAACAAAGCTTCATACTCTTCCTGGTTGTTAGAGCAGGAAAAACATAAATGGAATGCCATATGTGTTTCCATGCCATGTGGGAAAATGATTACCACTCCTACTCTAGCTAAACGTTTTGTTTTTTATCCATCGAAAAACATCTTCCAGAGCAACAGATCGACCATGTTTTCTTCTGGTATTTCCAATGGTGGATGGTCTGCTAGGAAATCCGCTCGTGCTTGCCCCTTTACAGCCTTTTGAGGCATGTATCGTAGGAAAATTTTTGTTAAGTCCATAACCCATTTGCCAATTCTTCCCTGCACTATTTGTTTATTAAGCATATACTTAATAATGTCGATCTGGCATAAGACTTCCACGGTCACCGGCATCAGGTAATACTATAATTTAGTGCATGAGAAGTATAGTGACAAGCACAGTTTCTCAATGGTCGTATATCTTATTTTGGCATCATTGAGGGTTCGACTTAAGTAGTATGCAGCCTATTCATGGCCGTATTCATTATTTTGTGCCAGTAAACCTACTATGGATTCGGGTGCGACTGATACATACAATTTTAATGGGATCCCTTTCTGGGGTGGTGTCAACATTGGTGGATTGGTCAAGTATTTCTTGACTTTTTCAAATGCAGCTTGGTAGCTTCTCTCCCATTTAAATTCTTGCTCGTTTTTGAGTTTCAACAAAGGGGAGAAAGCTCTCACTCTTCCTGATGAATTTGAGATGAATCGTTTAAGGAAGTTTACCTGGCCAAGGAATTTTCGCAACTCCTTTTTATCGCAAGGGGGTCTAGCCTCCCTGATGGCTTGTGTCTTGTTTTTATCTACTTCTATCCCTTTCTGATGTACCAAAAATCCTAGGAAATTACCTGTGGACACCTCAAAAGCGGATTTTAAAGGGTTTATTTTTAGACCATGAGCCCTCATTCAGTCAAAAGTTTTTACTAGATGCTCAAGATGCTCATCCTTATTTTGAGATTTGACCACCACATTTTCAACGTATACTTCAAGGAAGTGGTCAATTATGTCATGAAATATGGTATTCATTGATCTCTGATAAGTAGCCCTTGCATTCTTTAGTCCGAATGGCATTACTAACCGTTCATATGTTCCCAATGCCCCTAGGCATCGGAATGCTGTTTTGGGTACATTATCCTCGGCTATGAATATCTGGTTGTAACTTGCATGCCCATCCATAAATGATAGTATTTGATGCTTAGACGCCGAGTCTACTAGCATATCTACTATAGGCGTATGGTACTCATCCTTAGTTGTGGCCTTATTCAGGTCTCTAAAAGCATTGCATACCTTAAGTTTTCCATTCTTCTTGATGACTAGAACCATGTTAGATAGCCACTCTACATACCTAGAGGTTCTTATGAAACCAACCTTGAGCAACCGCCCGATTTCATCTTTTATTATTAGGACAACTTCTGCTGCCATCCTTCTAGGGGGTTGTTTAAATGGTTTGTATCCATCCCTAATAGGTAACTGGTGCTCCACGAGCTTACGGTCCAAACCTAGCATTTCAGAGTAATCCCAAGTCAAGCAATTTCTATTGGTCGTAAGGAGGTTTACAAGTTTTTCCTTGAAGTCTGGCCGTAAAAGCCCACTTATAAAGATTGGTCTCTTATCTTCTTCTAAGCCTAGATTAATTTATTGTAAAGGGTCTTCAACATCAGCTAAAGTCTCTTCCATCTTTGGTGGGGCTGGTGGTAGATCTTTTACCGCAATACTTAGGTTGTAATCTTTTTCAACGGCCATAACTGTTGGTGCATTTGCCAAACAATGTTCCATTTGGGCCACTGTCAACCTCCTAAGTATAACTTTGAAGGGTCCTTCCTCCATTATAGACTACATCTAGTACTGGACTCAGCCTTTCAATGACGACCTTCCAATAATGCTGGTAGTGCTCCAAATCGACTAATTGCCATTATAGTCGGTCTGCCCTCTTCATCAGGTTCTAAAAACTTAATAAGGGAAACATCCCCATGGTAAAACATCACATCAGCCAGGCTAGCATTAACAAGAAATGGCTGGTTATCTTCCATAACCACCTCCACTTGACCTCCTTCATTTCAGAACATGAGGAACTGATGTAAAGAAGAGGATAGACAACTATTGGTGTGAATCTAGTCATGTCCTAACAGTGCATTGTAATTGGCCATTGCATCCATGACGAAAAAAAAGTGGTCATAGAACTTCATCCCCCAACCTTTAATTCGATAGGTAAGACGCCTCTCGGGGAACTAGCACCTCCAAGGAAGTTTGTCACAACAACATCCACAAGGATGAGGTCATTCTCATTCCGTCGGAGTTTGGCCATCATTCGTGATGATAATATGTTGACCGCTGCACCATTATCCACCAACACTCTTGGGATAGACTTTCCATCCATGTTTATAGTAACATAGAGTGGTTTCAAGTGTTGGGTCAATTCTTTGGTTGGCCAGTCAAATGAAGCCCTGGCCATCTCCTGTGTTTGCTCTGGGGGTGAAGATTTTCTGTTTTCTTCTCTTCTTGAATTGGCTTCTAGTTTATCCATGAGTTCGATTAGCACATCCACTCATAGAATTTCTGGGAGTCGGTCTTCACTGTTAGAGTCAAGCTCCTCTATGTGGACTGCGTCATTCCGGAACACTTTGGGCAATATATACACCATATTAATGGGCACTTGTGCCTCCACTGATCTGAACATCATATTAACAAATTCCCCAAAGTCCCTACTGCTATCCATCTTTAAGTCGGATACTTCAGGATCAACCTCTAAGCTGGCCACTTGTTTCATCTTTGAGTCAAGCTCTTCATCTTGCCCCTAAGTGCCTGGGTAACTTTTTGATTCGGTTAATGCTTTAGGTGTTCTAGTTTGAGCTTCTGATTCTTTGTCAGTCTATTGTATTATGATGATAGATGCTAGTGTATCCTTTTTCCTCTCCCCTTGTCCCTTGTAGGGTTGGGGGTGTGATCGCAATGACCTCTCTCTTCGGATGGTAGCTTTCTGCCTTTGCCATCTTCTTCTCTGAGTCCTGGTCATCTCTTGGCCTTCATCAAAAGGGAACTTGGGATGCCTGACTATATGCCATTGATGGGTGTGATCCATTTTTGGCTGTACCATCCTTAAATTTGGGATTTTTGGCCGTTCTTTATTCCCCACCTTATAGGTATATAGGTGGCCTTGAAGGGGTCCCTTACATGGGGAGTGCATGAGGCCTTCCCTGACTGGGATCCGCTCTTTTTCTGGCCTTCAAGATGGAGGGTATCCTATTCTATCTTTTACTGACCCATGCCTTTCCTTAGCTTGTCTTTGATGAGGCCCGCGCTCAAATTCTAGGTCACGTCCAAAATCTAGTCTTCTTTTTGCGGCTAGCTTTGGTTGAATTTTCTTAGGACTATAACATGCTTCCTTAGTCGTGGCAACAATATGGGCCATATGTCCATCCTTTGTCTATTTTCCCTTGGGGACTGTTGTGAGGCCTTGAGGGTCTCTAATCTGCCCCTAGGTTGTTCGAGCGGTCTCATCAATCAAATGCTTGCAATGGCAACAAACACTCTAATGGAATCTTTCCCCTGATTGTGAACCTGAGCTTCCAGACCCTTCTTCCTGCTTTTGGTTCAGTAGGTCCTTTAGGTCTTTCAAGAGAAATAATGGTCCATCTGGTGGTCTTCTTTGTTCTGATGCATTTTTCTTGCCTTAGACATCCCTCAGATCTACCTTTGACCTTGGGCTTGTTCTTGGAGGTCGTAGCTCAACAACATCGCCTAATATAGCTAAGGCTAAGCAAGATGTGAGTGGTCTCAACCTTGATCTTTCTCTTTTGTGGACAACTTGTGGATGTGACAATAGACTGGAAAGATCTGCATTCACCATATTGACCGTAGGGAACGGGTCTTCATCAACTACCATCACGCTCTTGTCTTTCTATGGGGATTTCAACCTGTCATCATTTATAGCCTTTTGTATGGCATTTTGTAAGACAACACAATTGTTAGTGAAATGAGAGTTTGTATTATGCCATTTGTAATACTTCCTATCTTCGTGGTCAGCGGTTGGAGGTATTTGGTGTCCCTCGGATAACTTGATCTGTTTATCCCATAATAACTGGTCAAAGATTACTTCAGCCTTGGACATGTCAAATGAATATTTCATGTTTGAATCATAATTCCAAGGCTGAAAGTTTCTTTGTGTAGTTGTTCTATCTTGAGGCATGGCAAAAAACTTGCAAACATAGGGTTTGCCCTTGACAACCTCAGCTAGGTCAATTTCATAGTCAATGGTGTTGGCCTGCTTCTACTGGCCGAAACGTATAAGGGCCAAGTTATACATTGCACCTTTATATGTATTCGCAATAGAGAGACGCCTCTGCTCTTCTTCTTTCAGGGTCTGCTCAGAGCAGGTAGCCTATGCCACCAGCTGGCTAAGGTCTGTAAATTCTTAGCCAGTTAACCTCTTTTTTAGTTCCAAGGACAAACCGCTAAGGGCCAACTTTGCAAATTCACCTTCTTGTAGGTTGACGACACACCGGTGCTTGGACACTTTAAACCTATTAAAAAATTGGCCAACAGATTTACCATTCTCTTGGCACATTTTTACCAGATCGGATATTGATACCATGGGCTCAGTCCTATAGAATTAGAGATGAAATTTATCTTCCATCTCTCCCTAATTCTGTATAGAATTTCTTGGCACATTCAATACCATGAAAAGGCTGCTTTGGTCAATAAGTTAGGGAATTCCCCTAAAGTTACACACTGGACAGTGAAACGAGCAATGTGTTTCACCGTGGACATATATCTTCTCCAGAAAACTTGGAAAACTCAGGTATCTTCAAATTTCTTCCTATGTCAATCATGTCCAAATATTCTGGACAGCCATTTTTATGGTAAAAGACTATGATCCAACTACCTGATACAATGATCTATTAGATCATGAAACAATTTTCGGTATACAGGTCTCATAATTGGTCAGAAAGTGGGATTAATCTGGTCTTGAATCACTCTAACCAGTTCTTCCCGGTCAACCATCATATGGTTGGCTTGAGCCATTAACGGCTCTGGAACAGCAAAGGCTAGGTTCCTTTGACCGTATTCCATGCAGTCAAAGATGTTGTTTTCTTGCCACCCTACCCCTTGAGGGTCTGGTATGCTCTGGCGAGAGGTATTTGGTCTATCCCCATTCCTATGGCCCTGATGACCTTAATTACTAGTTTGATAAGGATAACTACCCAAAGGCACAACATTTGGCCATGTTGCCACTGAGGTAGCAGGTCCATACTAGGAATTGTTCACCGGGATGCTTGCTGCTTTAGGAGCAATAGTATTAGCCGGTGCATACTATGAACTTTGCTGATATACAGGGTTATTGTACATTTCATGTGGTCGTTGGCTGTTTCCAACGTTTCCTTCCTAAACTGCAGCCCCTGCTTCCTAAGCCTATTCACCAAATCTTGGAGGGCTACTGGAGGAAGCTATATTGGGATTAACTTGACCATTTAACCTAATCTGTGGCATTACGAGTGCCACCAGTTGATCAATCTTGCGATTGAGTGTAGTATTCAATAATTAGACATTGGTCGTGATGCTACTTGGATGATGGTTTCTACCTGCCTTGCTACTTCATTAGCCGCCATAACCTGCTATCCTGTGGAAGATCGTCCAACTTCTGGATTTGGACTAAAAGCTTCTGTAGGGCTTGGTGTTCGTTACCCCTTAGAGCTTCTGGAGTTTCCTTTAGTTTGAACCACCATGTTGACGAGTTGTCCCACTGGACATGCCAAAAAGATGTTGGCATGAAAATCTTCCCCATGCTATGGTCAGTTAACCTTGCTAATATGTGCACGAGCATGCCAGAATCCTTCCTGACCCGATTCAAAATCAAATCTGACTTCGATCAAACAATCTGGGTTCTACTCTTGCCCTGATAGCTCCAGGGACTTTTTTAAATCAAAACCTCTGAAGGATGAGAGAATAAATTGTATTATATCTCTCAAAAGAGTTTTTGAAATACAAATCAGTAAAGCCTAATGTACAGACTCTTTGGATCAGAAATTTGAAGAAGTGAATGTAAGAGTTCTTCTCCATCTCTAACTCTAAATATAGGAATGAAAAGTATAAAAACGAAATAAAGAGTTGCATTGCTTTGGCTTTGTTTGATTTTGATTCTCCCCTCTTGGGTGACTTTTCTTCTTATATACCTTGCATCCTCTAACTGTTCCATTGCCCACATTGTTTGCCCACCTCGCTAATGAAATGTCCTTCCAATGCACTTGTAATACCCTACTTCTTAAACCCGGTCTGATTACACGGTTGACCCGGTTTAACCATGCAGGACCGTTCCTTATGGACCATGATGGCAAGGGTGACCTTAAACACAGGCTGGCCAGACAAGTCCAAGCCAGTGCCAGAGGAGACGGGAGTACCCAAGCCGTGTACATACACATATCATAAGGCCATGTACGTATAAAGCAGGTATGTAGCCGTATCTTATGGCACATATGTATATTACATCTTATGCCAAGAGTGAGATTCGTGCCGAGAGTCGAACTCTGTCAAAATCCCACTTGTTGGCCAAGTTTTGGCCCTAAAGTAGGCGGTCTCAGGTGGGCGCATCCGCCCACCTGAGTGACCCACCCATGAGATTACAAGATGTTTTAAAAGGTATAAATATCTATCTTATGTTTTCCTTTTTCTTTTTCTCATTTATGATACTCGGACGTTTGGTGAGAAGAGTAAAGACGAGAGAGAAAAGAAGGGAAAGAAGAGGAAAAGAGAAGGAAGAGGAAGAAGAGATAGATTTCAGCGACGCCGAGGCTTGATCTTCCCATTACGACGTCGAAAGAGTGATCTCCAATACGAGATCTACGTTTAGAGGTGAGCAAAGGCTAGGTTCCTTAAACTTTCACCATACCCAAGTGAAACCCTTGATTTGGGTAGAGTTTCTTGAGGTCTTATAAATCCCCCTTGAGATGATGAGTCTAAGGCTTAATAGATGATCTATGTGTTGATTTTGAAGAATTTGAAGAAGTGCTTACAAGGTTGGCAAAAGCATTGGTGATTTGAAGTGATTTTGGGGTTTGAAGGAGTTCTTGAGCAAAGAAGGTAAGATGGCCTTCCATCCCTTAAATCTAACCTAAATCTAAGTTAGAACTATCTTATGAGACCTAGAATGTGTGGAGAATGGGTTGGGAAGAGCCCCATTTAATTTCCCAAAGGTTGGGGAAGGTTTCAGATGAAAACAACATTTTCCCGCCAAGACCGGTGGGCCAAATGGCCTGCCTGAGGGCACCCGCCTAAGAGGGCAGACCCTCGGGGCCAACCGGCGGGCCCAACCGGTAGGCCAACCGGCAGGCCAGGGTGGCCCGCCGGTCTTGGCAGGACCCTCGGGCCCAACTGGTGGGCCGATCGATGGGTCGACCTGCCCGTCGATCATAACCGGTGGGTCTAATTGGTGGGTCATGACAGGTGGGCTGTCCGACCCACCCGAGAGGCTCCTAACGTGATTTTTACGTCCGAAAGGACCCAAAACGGACATACGACCTTCTTTTAGGATTCTAAACATGATTTTATCATTGGGTCGTGTTAATTTTGATCCCAAAATGGTGAAATGCTAACCCCATTCACTTATGTTAGGTTCACCAACATGTACGCTTCTCGCACCGGATCTCACCCGTACCGAGCGTGAGTCCTTGTACACTATAGGTAAGTGGGGAGAGGACATTTGACCTTATTTTAAGGCTTGTTGTGCATCATCCCATTATATCTAGATTAGCCATGTCATCATGCAAATTATATGTAGCTTAGCCATCCTCACATTATCTTATGCCATGTGTGTTGTGATTATTTTCTCAATGTTAAATGATGATGTGCTTATGAGATGAATGTTAACATCATTGTGCATAATGCATTAATAGACTAGATGTCGTAGTTGGCTTGGAAACGAGAGCATTGGTGGCTCGTGGAATGGGATGCGGAGGCACTATGTAATCATATTATGTCATATAGGAGTATGCGGTGTAGGATTATCACCTTCCCGTGCTACGACCCTTCCCAGCAGGGGTTGGGGTGTTGGGTTACCATTTGGGAGAAAGCAATGGTCATGGTTTTCGGGTCACTGTGGCAGTTAGACATACGCCCGGCTGGTCATTAGGACAGTCGGCAACCCCAGTGGTATATTCAAGAGGGCCAATCGTACTGCTTTTAAATTGCTGGAGTTAGCACCTTTAATTTCTATCATTTACTTTATGTTGAGAGCCGGTGGTCGCCATGTTTTACTTTTCTGAGTACTCACTGTGGGCCTTCTTCGACAGCCCTATGGGCGTATCGCGGGATGGAGTTCGTGGCTCATACCCAGAGTATACGCGCACTGTGGTTGTAGTAGCACTAAACCAAAGATTTAGTAATGTTGATTAGGTGGAAGTGATTAAAATGAATTGTATAGCATATAGTGCATATGGTTGTGAATTGGTTGTATGGACTGTTGTGTGGTCCTTCTTTTCACTTACTGAGCTAGTGAGCTCATCCCATGTGTGCACCTCTTTTAGATGATTTTACAGGTCATCAACCTGAAGAGCACAGGTCGAGCCCCACAGTTGAATTCCCTGAAGAGGATTGGCGGGTTCTCGAGGATTAGAGCACGGCACGGATTGCTCATGCGAGGGATGTGCTACGGGACCGCAGCTCTGATGCCGAGCTGAGCTTAACTGTTAATACCGAGCTGAGCTCTTCTTCTGATACCAAGCTGAGCCCTACCTTTCGAGCTGAGCTTTACCTTTTATGCCGTGCTGAGCTCTGCTTTTGATACTGAGCTGCCTTTGAGTTTTTTATGATCCCTTTTGTGTACTTGATATGTAAATTGTATTCTTTTGTGTAAATTTCATGCATGCGGGCTCACATGTACTTAACTATGTATTACAATTTGGGTATCAAGTATAATAGGAATATTTACAGGTAAATTTAAGCCTTCCGCTGAACTGATGAACACTTTCTTAGTTGTGTGTATGTTGTGGTTGGATACTGTATCAGATGATCCTGGCAAGTTTGGGTTAACCGGTGTTAACCCGGTCACTGGCCCGGTTCTGTGTGAACGGGGTGTGACAACAGTGGTATCAGAGCGTGATGCTCTATTCCACTCACAGCATACCATTAGACCCCATAGAATCTATAATAGGAAATGGGATTGGGTTCATGTAAAAACTTTAAAGAGTTAAAAGCCAAAGAAAGAAAGTAATAAAAATGGTTGCATTTAGATATTGCATTCATGGCATGAGTGAGAGAAAATGAAAGGTTAATTAGTTGATACCATAACCCATCGAGTACGAGTTTAACAAAATTTCGACAGCATAACGGCGCAAAATGAGATTTCCAAAAAAATTTCACACAAACACCTGATAAACAACTGATATATATACATCAATAATTATAATTAACAAAAGACACCACAACTAAACTACACAAGTATTCAAATATACAAATTCCCCACAAACCACCATCAAAACACATCACCCCATAAATAAATCCACTTACAGAGAAAGTACAAAAAATGAGAAAAGAAAGAAAAAAAATACAATAAGATCAACAAAATGAAACAGGTGAGAAGCTGGTGTGGACGAGCTAAGTCCTCACTGATTATCATCATCGTCATCGTCATCGTCATCGTCCAATACTACTATGTTCACCTGAGGTCTAGAGTTAACGTTGAGTCAATGGTCGTAGTAGTCAAACCTCGAGTTCACTAGCTGTACATCCCTCCGAAGTCGGCCAAAATCTGTTGAAATGGCATTGGCCGTTGTATCCAAGTCCTGGCCCAATCTGAGAAAGGAATTCTCCAAAGTAGCCTGCCTCTCTAGGATGCGTTCCTCCCTAGAAGCACTCTCCTCCAGTCTTCTTAATAGCTGATCTTGCCCGTCCTTCAAAGCCCTCATAGTAGACATCATGCCCTCAAAATCATATGCACCACTCTCAGGTGGTGGGGCTCTATGCTATGGGCTTGCAGCTCTAGTGAAGCCAGGATCAGCACCTCTCGACTCCTGAGGTACCTCCTCAAGGATGTCCTCGTCCACAAAATCCTCCTCCCCACCCTGAGGAACATAGTCCTCATCCTCCTCACTAGACTCCTCCTCCATGGGAACATCCTCCCTAGGGGCAGCCCTCCTATCCCTACCTCTCTGAGCTCCTGCTCTCTGAGGTTCATCCATAAGAGTGTGGAGACCCATCCTCAATAGATTTCCCCTGTCGAACTTGTCCGTTGGAGTCTTCCCCTCCTCACCACTCAGGTCCACTCTGAAGAACTCAAAGATCCTAGTGAGGATCTTGCCATATGGAAACCCTCCATCCTCGGGGTGGGAAGTATGGTGCTCCATCGTCTTGAGGATGATGTAAGGCAAGCACAAGTGCTCGGTGCCTCCCTCTAAGGTCGTATAGATGCAGTAAGCTAAGAAGGCCGCTATGAAGCCCACCTAGTTCTGATGACCTCCTCTGGGGAGCAGGTTGAACTGAACCAAATGGGCAAACACACGAACCTCTAGGTAGAATGACGTCTCAGAACCTGGACGTGCACTGCTGCCACAGATGGTCTCATAGATGTGGTCTGGCGTCTCCAAACTCATGAACGGGCTCATGGGCTTACTCCTGGGAGGACTGTAGAAATGGTGCCCAGCTGAAGAGATACCCAAAATACTAGTCAGGGTGTCCACGATCAGCTGAATGTCCACCCCCTTCACCATGCTAATTATCGCGTACTCTCTGTACTGGTAGGAAACCTCCAAGTTACAGTAGAATCTACGAACCAACTGCTTATAGCACGGACGGTCTATGTGGAGGATAGACTGCCAGCCCAGTGCTGTGAACCTCTCCTGAAGCTGAATCTTGTGGAAGTCGTCAACTACCACAGTCTTCTCCATCATTAAAGACCTCTTCAGGAAGGCCTGCTAGTTGGTTGCTGCCTCTAAACAGCAGAAGAGTTCCTCATCGTAGTCGGAAGGATCAAAATGGGCAGGTTCGGGTCGCTTGTGTGGGGGGCTGGAGACCTAGTCCTTGCACTCTTTCGCTTAGAAGCGGTGGTCTTAAGCCGAGTGCCAGAGGATGCGGGCTCTTTGCCTTTGCGAGATGACATCCTGACAAGAAAAGAGGAAAAATGGTGAGTAAGGAAAAAGGGAATAAGTAGATGGGTGAGCAAGAAGAGGAAGCCCCAACATCCAAATTATAGCAAAATAGAAAAGTGACAAAAGGCATATGGAACATGGCAACTAAGGAATGGAAAAACCCCAATTCTCAAGGTGCAAGTTCAATCTAAGAAAAAAATTTTAAGAGACTCGCAATAGAGTCAAGCTTGAAGCTACAGATCTAAGATTGAAATGCCATCATAGTGCAATCAAGAATATGCAAAAAAAAAAAAAAAAAAAAAAAAAAAAATCTGCTAATATGCTATTGAGGTCCACATATATGAAAGGATGTAAAGAGAATTCAAGGAAACCCAACACAACAAGATGAGTTTTCATGGGAAGAAATGGGATTTCAAACATATGGGACTTTCTATGATCTCTACAACATGACAAGTATAAATCAAACATAAGGTATTCCATTTGAGTTATTAATTGGGAAGAAAAGAGAAGAAATTGAAGAAATCCCCAAATTGAGCAAACTAGGGCACAGTTGGGGTTTTCTCTCAAAAAGTGAGAAGTAAATCCTAAAACTAGAAACAAATCACAGAAAGAACATCACATTCACATGAAATCACTGTTCTAAGGAAGGAAACACAGAAAGGAATTGAGATTGAAGACTACTCATGAGTTCTACCCCCAAAATGCAAGTTCTGAGAAGAAAAGGAGGAAGAAACTTACTTGTAAGTAGAGGGGTTGAAATCTTCCCAAACCGCCGGATCGTTGAGTGCCATCGCGAGTGGAAGTGTCACGAAGCTCTCCAAAATCGCCTGAGAGAGAGAGAGTGAGAGAAAGAGAAATATGGGAGAAACAAGAGGAACAGGGGCTTAAAAGCCCTGTTCGTTTTTCCTACTCAGGTAGGACCGGTGGGCCAACCGATGGGCCGACTGACAGCTCAACCAGCCCTCTGGTGGTAGCCCACCGATTGAGAGAAAACTTGAAAAGAAAATGGAATTATTATTATTGTTATTATTAATATAATTATTATTATTATTATTATTCTTATAATAATATGTTATGGTCAAGTGGGACCATTGTCCTACTTGTTGAAGCACTAACCCTGTATTTTGGGATTAAGTTGCGGTTAGTTGCAAACTATCATACACTACAATACCTTGCATATTGGCATATAATTATGTTCCGATATCAATTCTATGGTGTTTAACCAATGTGGTGTATGAAATGTTCCAGGTGTAGGGATACGATGGTACGTACTAGATCCGGTAGCAATGCGCGAGGTACCATGCGTGGTCCTCGTCCGATAGGTCGACCACCGAATCCCAGAAGGTCCCACTCTGTGGGGCAAACCTCACTTCCATAACCTCTAGAGACCTTTGGTTAGGGTGGGGTATAAGAGGACCCACCTATGACTGCACTTCCGAACCCTCCACCGGTTATTACTCCAGGGGATGTTGCTACCATAATTCAGCAGTCACAACAGGCTTTCCAGCAACAAATGCTTCAGTAATAGCAAGCATTTATGACTGCTATTCAGCAACAATTGGACCTTTCTCAAACAGGTCAACCTTCTCGGATACTTACTCCATAGGACCCACCTGTAGGGTCTGGTACGGGGCCACAAGTGGGAGGTATACCTCTAATTCCACCATTCAGTATTCCTCCGTATGTGGTGCCCCCTCCATACCCTTACTATCCAGTTTATGCTCCTAATTACCAGCCGACGAATAATACGTCAAAGGTAGTGGAGTCATTCAAGAGGAACTTGCCACCTGTATTCTCTAAGGTGGGGAGTGATCCTCTAGAGCCGAACCAGTGGATCCAGGAGCTGGAGAAAATATTTGAGGTGATTGAGTGCACAGATGCACAAAAACTCATTTGTCCGAGGTTGAAACTCAAGAAGGAGGCCAACTCTTGGTGGCAAGCCTCTAAGCCCATATTGTTGGCCGCCCATCTAGAACCCACCTGGGAACAATTCTAGGAGTTGTTCTTAGACAATCATTACCCACGCAGCTTCAGAGACTGCAAGGAGATGGAATTTATGGCCTTAACTCAAGGAGGTAAGACTATCCTTGAGTACCAGCAATAGTTTGAGAGCTTGTTCCATTTTGTCCCTAGGCATATGAGGACAGCTGAAGAGAAGGCTGCAAGATTTTTGAAGGGCCTAAAGGAATCCATTGGGTCTGTACTTGAGGTCTTAGATTTGACCGACTATGGCCAGATTGTGCAGAAGGCCAAGACCATGGAGGATAAGCAGAAGGGAGAACAGTCCCTCACACCTGGACTGTGGAAGAGAATAAATCCATTTTCGAATATGGGCAACTCCTCCAAGGCATACAGTGGGTGGTACAGTTCTGGGCCTACATACAGGCAACCCTATAAGCCATCTGGCTACCCTCCTTGACCAGCTGGTGGTTCGGGCTCTACATCTTTTCGCTCGAACACTAGTGCGGTACCTATAGTTCCAAGGCTGCCCCGACCTCCATCTTCAACGGGTCAAGTGCAGAGGGGCCCCGCCCCAGTTTCGGCATCTTAGATCCGTTGCTTTAACTGCCATTCCTATGGGTACTATGTAAAAGACTATCGGGTTAGACCAGCCTTGCCCTCCAGTCAGCCCTCTGCGTACCGACCTCCCTTAATGCGGGGGAATCAACCGCAGGGAAGGATGTATGCCCTATCAGCTGAGGAAGCTGAGGCCAGCACATAAGTGGTAGCAGGTACATTTTAAATTTAAGAATTTCCTTATGTTAAATATTGATGACCTGCTGAAATTATATGCATTGTTACACTAGGTGTCCTATCTATATCGGGCATACCAGCCTATGTTTTATTCGATTCAGGAGCTACACATTCATTCGTATCTAAGAGATTTACTGAGAAACTTGGTATGCCACCCAGGACCCTAGATCATGGGATGATTGTTAGTATGCCTACTGGTAAAGTCACACAATTGAAGGGGTGTATGGGCCGTGCCTAGTAGAAATTAGTAGGAAGAAATTGGATGCACAACTCATTAAGTTCAATATGCAGAATTTCGATGTTATACTGGGCATGGATTGGTTGTCGGCTCATCGAGCTAATGTGATGTGTGCTGAAAAGCTGATTAGGGTGACAGATGATGAAGGAAGAGAATTGGTATACCGAGCAGATAAAATGAAACAGGCGAGAAAAGTCCTTGTCTCCGCCCTTCAAGCGGTAAAATTGTTGGAGAGTGGATGTCAGGGCTACTTAGCATTGGTACTTGATGTTGATGCAAGAATTACACCTCTAGAAGAGGTAAAAGTGGTTAAAGAGTTTCCCGACATCTTTCTAGATGATCTGATGCATTTACCGCCTGATAGAGAGTTGGAGTTTGCCATAGACTTGGTTCCTGGAGCAGCTCCAGTGTCTAAAGCTCCATACCGGATGGCACCAGCCGAACTAAAGGAGTTACAGATGCAGTTGCAAGAATTGTTGGAGAAGGGGTTTATTCACCCAAGTGTTTCACCTTGGGGTGCCCCAGTATTGTTTGTCAAGAAGAAGGATGACAGCTTGAGTATGTGCATTGATTACCGGGAATTGAATAAGCTAACCATTAAGAACCGGTATCCATTGCCACGCATTGATGATTTATTTGACCAATTGCAGGGTGCCAAGGTATTTTCAAAGATAGACCTTTAATCAGACTATTATTAGCTCAAGATAAAGAGCGGTGACATACCCAAAACAGCATTCAGGACTCAGTATGGTCACTATGAGTTCCTAGTGTTATCTTTTGGGTTAACCAATGCACCGGCAGCATTCATGGATTTAATGAATCGAGTATTTCACGATGTCCTCGATAAAATGGGTAATTATTTTTTTTGATGACATCTTGATCTACTCCAAGACAGAAGAGGAGCACACTCAACATTTGAGAATGGTGTTACAGAGGTTGAGAGAACAACAATTGTTTGCCAAATACAGTAAATATGAATTCTGGCTTAAACAAGTTGGATTCCTGGGGCACATAGTGTCTAAGGCCGGAATCGAGGTGGATCTTGATAAGGTGAAAGCAATAGTAGAGTGGGAAAGCCCTAAAAATGTCACTGAAATTAGAAGCTTCTTAGGTTTGGCTGGATACTACCGGTGCTTTATAGAGAATTTTGCTCGGATCTCAGCACCAATAACTAAGTTGACAAAAAAGGGTGTGAAGTTTGACTGGGTAGAGGAATGTGAGACGAGCTTTCAGGAGTTGAAGAAGAGGTTGGTGTCAGCCCCTGTGTTGACCATCCCTGAAGGCACAGGTGGAATGACAGTCTACACTGATGCTTCCAAAGTTGGGTTGGGTTGTGTTCTCACGCAATGCGGAAAGGTGATAGCGTATGCTTCCCAAAAACTAAAGGAGTATGAGAAGAACTACCCCACTCATGACTTGGAACTAGCCGCAGTCATTTTTGCCCTTAAGATTTGGTGACATTACTTGTATGGGGAGAAGTGCGAGATATACAGTGATCACAAAAGCCTTAAGTACTTTTTCACCCAGAAGGATTTGAACATGAGGCAGAGGAGATGGCTTGAGCTCATGAAGGATTATGACTACGAAATTCAGTATCATCCCGGCAAGGCTAATGTAGTGGCAGATGCATTGAGTAGGAAGGCACAGACTGTGTCACTCTCATACTTAGCAGTCAGCCCACCACTTGTACAAGAGGCGACGCTAATGGATGAAGCTCTCTTATATAAAGGAGCAACCTTAGAGTTTGAGCGTCAACTAGTAAACCTTAAATGGTTGACTATATCCTTGGTGGCTCTACAGGTGCATCCGACTATTAGGCAAGAGGTAATAATGAAACAACCTTTGGATCCTGAATTGCAGCGGATCAGAGTTATGGTTCAAGATCAAACAATGAATGACCCAGATTTTGTTTTAGCCAGTGATGGGGCATTGATGTTTCGAGGTAGATTGTGTGTACCCGATGATTTGGATATACAAGACAAGATAGTGCGAGAAGCACATAGCTCCGAGTACTCACTCCACCCAGGAAGTACAAAGATGTATAAAGACCTCAAACAAAATTATAGGTGGCCAAGCATGAAAGTCACAATAGCTCTATATGTAGCGACTTGTCTTACATGCCAGAAAGTAAAAGCTGAGAGGCATCGATCTTATGGTACTCTTCAGCCACTCCCAGTACCAGACTGGAAGTGGGATAGGATTACAATGGACTTCGTCACCGGACTACCATGTACACCTAAGGGGATGGATACGATATGGGTGATCGTTGATCGGCTTACTAAGACTGCTCATTTCATTCCCATCAAGACCAAGTTCTCTATGGCCAAATTAGCACAACTTTACATGGATAACATAGTGCGCTTGCATGGAGTGCCAGTGAGCATTGTGTCAGATAGAGACCCAAGATTCACTTCCAGATTTTGGAAAAGCTTCCAGCATGCCTTAGGATCACAGTTGAATTTGAGTACTGCTTTTCACCCACAGACTGATGGTTAGTCAGAGCGAACCATACAGATATTAGAAGATATGCTCAGGACATGTGCAATGGAAATGAGTGGTAGTTGGGAAGAATATATACCCCTTATGGAGTTTACCTATAACAACAGCTACCAAGCTACAATTGGGATGGCTCCGTGTGAGGCATTGTACGGTAGGAAGTGCAGGACTCCTCTGTATTGGGATGAGGTAGGCGAACGCCGAATGTTAGGACCTGAAATGATATAGATGACTTGTGACAAGGTCAATGTTATTCGAGAACTGATTAAAGCAGCTCAGTCTCGTCAAAAGAGCTATGCAGACACCCGCAGAAAAGACATTGAATTTTAGCCAGGAGAAAAGGTGTTTCTCAAGATCTCTCCTACTAAAGGGTTGCAAAGATTTCACAGAAAGGGGAAGTTGAGCCCAAGATACATTGGCCCATTTGAGATCTTAGCCTGGGTTGGCTCAGTAGCCTACATGCTTGCTCTGCCACCTTCACTCGGGGATGTTCATAACGTATTTCATGTATCCATGCTGAAGCGATACGTTCATGATCCATCTCATGTCTTACCCGTGGAACCAAAATATCTAGAAGCTGATATGACCTATACAGAGCAGCAAGCTGAAATTTTGGATCGAAAGGTGAAAACCCTTCGCAACCGCTCCATTTCCTACGTAAAGGTGCGATGGGAAAATCATTCACTTGAAGAAGCATCTTGGGAGAAAGAGGATGAAATCCAAGCCAAGTACCCTCATCTTTTTGAACAACTAGGTACGTCAATTTCGAGGATGAAATTTTCAGAAAGGGGGGGTAAATGTAATACCCTACTTCTTAAACCCAGTCTGATTACACGGTTGACCCGGTTTAACCATGCAGGACCCAAACCGGAGAGGGTTAAGGCGGGTTCCTTATGGACCATGATGGCAAGGGTAACTTTGAACACCGGCTGGCCAGACAAGTCTGAGTCAGTGCCAGAGGAGACGGGTGTACCCAAGTCGTGTACATGCACATATCATAAGGCTATATACGGATAAAGCAGGTACGTAGCCGTATCTTAAGGTGCATACGTATATTATATCTTATGTCAAGAATGAGATTCGTGCGAGAGTCGAATTCTGTCAAAATCCCACTTGTTGGCCAATTTTTGAACCTCAGGTGGGCGGTCACAGGTGGGCGCATCTGCCCACCTGAGTGACCCACCCATCTGGTTACTTAGTTATTTTAGAAAGTATAAATACCATTTATGAGTTTTCCATTTTCTCATTTATGACACTCGGGCATTTGGTGAGAAGAGTAAAGAGGAAAGAGAAAAGAAGGGAAAGAAGAGGAAAAAGGGAAGAAAGAGGAAGAAGAGATGGATTTCAGTGGCGCCAAGGGTTGATCTTCCCATTCCGACGCCGGAAGAGTGATCTCCAACACGAGATCTACGTTTTGGCTAGATTCCTTAAACTTTCGCCATACCCAAGTAAAAACCTTGATTTGGGTAGAGTTTCTTGAGGTCTTGTAAATCCCCCTTGAGATGATGAATCTAAGGTTTAATAGATGATCTATGTGTTGATTTTGAAGGATTTGAAGAAGTGTTTACAATATTGGCAAAAGCATTGGTGATTTGAAGTGATTTTGGGGTTTTGAAGGAGTTATTGAGCAAAGAAGGTAAGATGGCTTTCCATTCCTTAAATCTAACCTAGATCTAGGTTAGAACCATCTTATGAGACCTTGAATGTGTGGAGAATGGGTTGGGAAGAGCCCCATTTGATTCCCCAAAGGTTGGGGAAGGTTTTAGGTGAAAATAACATTTTCCCGCCAAGACCGGTGGGCCAAATGGCCCGCCTGAGAGGGCAGACCCTCAGGGCCAACCGGCGGGCCCAACTGGTGGGCCGACCGGTGGGCAGGTTGGCCCATCGGTCTTAGCAGGACCCTCGGGCCCAACCGATAGGCCCAACCGACGGGCCGACCTACTCGTCGGTCATGACCGGTGGGTCTAACTGGTGGGTCATGATAGGTGGGCTGTCCGACCCACCCGAGAGGCTCCCAACATGATTTTTACGTCCGAACGGACCCAAAACGGACGTGCGACCTTCTTTTAGGATTCTACACATGATTTTGTCATTGGATCGTGTAAATTTTGATCCAAAAATGGTGAAATGCTAGCCCCATTCACTTATGTTAGGTTCACCAAAACGTACGCTTCTCGCACCGGATCTCACCCGTATCGAGCGTGAGTCCTTGTACACTACAGGTAAGTGCGGAGAGGATGTTTGGCCTTGTTTCAAAGCTTGTTTGGCATTCATCTAATTGTATCTAGACTAGCCATGTCATTATGCAAATGCTATGTAGCTTATCCATCCTCATATTTTATGCCATGTGTGCTGTGTTTATTTCTTAATGCCAAATGATGATATGCTTATGTGATGAATGTTGACATCATTGTGCATGATGCATTAATAGACTAGATGCCATAGTCGGCTTGGAAACGAGTGCATTGGTGGCTCGTGGAATGGGATGTGGTGGCACTATGCAATCGTACTATGTCATATAGGAGCATGCGGTTTAGGATTACCATCTTCCCGTGCTACGACCCTTCCCAACAGGGGTTGAGATGTTGGGTTACCATTTGGGGGGAAGCAGTGGTCGCGGTTGTCGGGTCACTGTGGCTATTAAACATACGCCCGGCTGGTCATTAGGATAGTCGACAACCTCGGTGGTATATTCAAGAGGGCCAATCGTACTGCTTTTAAATTGTTGGAGTCAGCACTTTAATTTCTGTCATTTACTTTATGTTGAGAGCCGATGGTCGGCATGTTTTACTTTTCTGAGTACTCACGATAGGCCTTCTCCAATAGTCCTATGGGCGTATCACGGGATGGAGTTCGTGGCTCATACCCGGAGTGTATGCGCACTGTGGTTGTAGTAGCACTAAACCAAGGACATAGTAATGTTGTTTAGGTGGATGTGATTAAAAATGAATTGCATAGCATATAGTGCATATGGTTGTGATTTGTTGTATGGACTGCTGTGTGGTCCTTCTTTTCACTTACTGAGCTAGTGAGCTCATCCCATATGTGCACCTCTTTTAGATGATTTTATAGGTCATCAACCTGAAGAGCACGGATCAGGCCCCACAGTTGAATTCCCTGAAGAGGATTGGTGGGTCCTTGTGGAATTAGAGCACGGTACGGATTGGTCTTGCGAGGGCTATGCTACGGGACTGCAACTTTGATACTGAGCTGAGCTTTACTATTGATACCGAGCTAAGCTCTTCTTCTAATACCGAGCTGAGCTCTAACTTTGATGCCAAGCTGAGCTCTACTTTTGATACCGAGCTGAGTTGTACCCTTTGTGTTTTTGATGATCCCTTTTGTGTACTTGATATGTAAATTGTATTCTTTTGTGTAAATATCATGCCTACGGGCCCACATGTACTTAACTATGTATTACAATTTGGGTATCAAGTAAAATGGGAATATTTACAGGTAAATTAAGTCTTCTGCTGAACTGATGAACACTTTCTTAGTTGTGTGTATGCTGTGGTGGGATACTGTATTAGATGATCCTGGCAGGTTTGGGTTAACCGGTGTTAACCCGTCCACCGGTCTGATTTGTGTGAACGGGGTGTGACAATCCATCTGTACAATCATCTTGACCAGATTCCTTCGTATATAAAAGTCAAAATTGGACCCTCTTCTCTCCCACATGGGGGTTTCCAAGGTTTTATGGTAGGGGAATTTTTTTGGGGTTTTGGGTATGTAGGGGATGAATTTTAGGGTATTTGGGTAGGTAGGGGACTTTTTCAGGTTTCTAGTAGGCTTGCCAGTGCGCGCGGCATACGTATGGGAAAATGTAATTTTTTGAGGATGATCAAGGGAGATCCATTGGTCCGATTTTGACGTGCCATATATTGTCAAAATCATATTTCTGAGCCCTATCTATATGGTCATCTTGACCAGATTCCTTCGTATATGAAAAGTCAAAATTGGACCCTCTTCTCTCCCACACTGGGTTTCCAAGGTTTTCGGATACGAGAATGTTTACAGGTTTTCATAGTCTATCATCTCTGTCGATTGGAAGTCAGAAGTCATGTGCAAGATCCACATTTCATCCTAGCTGGTGGAGGGTGAAAAAATTGGTGTCTACAGAGTCCACTCATTGTTGGACTGGTCTCACACATTTTTTAGCCATTTAATACCCCTAACCTTGCCAGTGGATCTGCCAAGTTTTCTCTCTTAATACTGGACAAGTGAATCCACTACAAGGCAGCCCACTTCCTGTGCTAGCTAGGTCCTGACACTAAGTCAACTGCTTCTAGTTTAGGGTGTTGCAGTTTACATGGTCTAGATATTCTCAGAATTGTCCATTTAATTAATTCATTTACTTTGTGGCTTGTACATATATCGTCCCACACACTCTGTGACCTATGCATAACTTGACACCAAGTGACAATTAAAAGCCAAGGTCCCTTAGATGCCCCACACATCTGTGGCTTGTTCCTATGTCATCCCACATGTTTTGTGGCCAATGCATATCTTGACATCTAAGTACCTGAACATTACACATAATCCTCTTAGATGCCCCCACACGCTCTGTGGCATGTACATATGTCATTCCACACGTTCTGTAGATAATGCTTATCTTGACATCCAAGTAGGTCATTAAACAAAAAAAGGGTGACTCCAAGGGTAGGAGATGTAACTTGCACCACATGCTCTGTGGTTTGAATCTGTGGAATGTCCCACACGTTCTGTGGCCAACACTTGAACCCATAGTACAATCTACATCCCTCCTTGGCCCCAAAATTCCAAGTGTCAAATGTTATGAGTCTCTTTCATTATTTTCATCAGTTAAATGCATATGTGATGGAGCAAAAAACCAAGTGCGTATATTTTACCACATGCAATAACACATAATTTTAAGAACTAAGAAATTCATTTCTTATTCATAATTTAAAGCATACACTTCAACCATGGACATACATCATGTATTAGAGTATTTAAAGAGCATCATACTAACATATAAAATAATAAAAAAATTACGTAATCAGCCCTTACACATCCAATACTACATATGATTATGTAAGCAGTCCCCTAATTCATATACTCATAATGGAATGAACCAATACAATAAGATATAATATATCATCCTTGAAATTTCTAGATTATGATAGGATAGATTTAATCAAGTCAAGAATATAATTTAACCCCTAAAATCATGAAATCAAAATAATGCCTAATTAATTGACAAGGAACAACAAATTACCCCTATCATCATAAAGCCAAAATGGGATCGATTTAATCAAGTGAATGTACCAAAACATCCCTTACAAATCATTAATTAGAATAGGGAAAAATTTACTGAACGGAATACTAAAAAATCCCTAATCATCAAAATCAATGTGACATGTTTGATTCAAATAGGAATGCTAACAACCCTTAAAAACCATTAATTGAAACAGTACATAACATTGAACATTTGGAAAGAAATGTATTTGATTAACTGGTAGTGCTAACAGCCCCTAAAATCATCACCAAAACAGTACTATCATTTATCATTTTGAATGGAATGAAAATGATTAATTAGTAGTACTAATAGCCCCTAAAATCATCATTAAAATAATACCTAACATGGATAGATTCGAATGGAATGGAAGTGATTGATTAATAGTACTAACAGCCCATAAAATCATCACTAAAACAATACCTAACATGGATCACATAGAATGGAATAGAAGTGATTGGTTTTTTTTTTTTTGCTAGAAGATCAGTATTATTTCATTGAAAAAGAAAGAGTCAAGACAAACAACCTAGAGACAACAAAATAACATCACCAAGCTTAAAAAGAAAACCCAAAGAAAAGTGTTCCCCACCTTCGGCATTGCCATCAGCAAGGAAGCACCACTCTTGGGACTATAAAATCTATATCTAGGCCTTGTCATAGCATCCCTAGTAAGATCTTCTATCACAAGCAAAGGAAGGGAAACCATATCACTTAACCTCTCTGTCTTTGCCGCCTGTCTAGCCAGGTAATCCACCACAAGATTCGCCTCTTTGAAGCAATGTGTAATCTTCCATGATATGCTTTGAAGGAAAGGACGCAAACATCACCACTTTTGCAGGACATACCATGGAATATTATTAGAAACAACTGAGGAAACAACCGCTGCAGAATCAAACTCAATCCACAGGGCCACTTATCCGATCTATTTTTCTCTAGCAATACCTTCCACCAGCGCTACAAATTCCACTTCAAAGCTTTGTTTCATGCCCAAAAAAATGTTGAAAGTCATTAGCACCTGGCCCAAGTGATTCCTGAGCACGCTTCCTGCCCTCTCTCTTCCTAGGTTGCCCAAAGAACTCCCATTTACATTCAGTTTTACCCAGTTTACCTCCGACTTACACCAATATGCTTCTAATATCTGATTTCTTGAGCTTGGCACAATAGGCAACCTTAATTTCCTATAGCAATATAGATCCCTCACTGATTTCACCACCCCTTCCAATTTAAAGCTTAGACCTTTAATATCCTCCTTAATCATATCAAATATTTGAAGGCCTGACCTGCATTTGTTTTCAAACAACTTGTTATTACACTCCCATCAAATGTTAAATGCCACCATAGCAAGACCCACCACCCAAGGCTCTTTTATGTTGGTTGTCGTTGTTTTCCTTTTCCACCTGTATAACAAATTCTCTGTCGAAGCCTGACTCTGCCAGACTATGCAAAAACACTCTATAAAAGCCTTCCACACCAGCAAGACATTTAAGGGACACATGAGGGAGAGACTCCCTTTCTTTTCCACACAGAATACATCTTGAAGCAAGGGAAACACCTCTCTTCATGATTATATCATCTATGCCACCCAAAAATAGCTTGGCGAGGCATCAATTTCTTGCACCAAATAATCGATACCCAAGGAACTTTAGGATTCCTTTTTTTTATTTCCTCCCAAGTAGAAAAAGAAGAAAAATCACCTGAAATAGTTAGACTCCAGACACATTTGTCTTCCATGTGGAATTGAGGTACTTTTATGCTTTTAATGATCTGGAAAATATCATTAAAATAGTACCTAATAAGCCCCTTAGAATCGAATTTAAGATAGCATAGTTTCGTTCAAGGGTGAGTACCAATCAACCCCTAAACATGCAATATATATCAAAAAAGTCTTAAAAGAAAAGATCAATATACATACGTACACTAAAAACATATTCTCATAAAAATATAAAAAGTGATAAAAAGTAGAAAAATTACATGCGATATGGCAACTATAAGGCTACAAATCCCTAAGAATTTCTTTGAGGTTTAGATGAAAAAAAAATGTAGAGAGAGTATGATGGTTCTACTCACAAGGTTGACGATGTAGCTAGGTTTACCTCTTAAATAAGAGTCTTCGAGCTCTTCCTAGGAGGGTAAACCGATGGTGGATGCAGTCTAGGTTATGAGGCCTTCTTCTCCTTCTACTCTTCCTCTTCTTTTTCAATGGATACAGGTTGTAGGAAGACTGCAACTAGTTTCCCTTTCCTCCTTCTCTTTTCTTCTTTCTCTTCATCTCCTTCCTCTCTTTTATTCTCTTTTCACTCTTCCTCTCTTTTCTTCTCTCTTTTCCTCTCTTCCTCTTCTCAAATTAGTAAAAAAAATAATGATTGATTATGGCTTCTTAAGTTTTGGAGAAATAATACTAATCACCCAATAAGCTTCTCTAATTAGAGGTGTAAATCAATGGAAAAGATTGATGAGGGTTTGGGTGACCAAATCATCGCCCTTCAAAAATTATTTTAAATCCATCCTATGAGTCATGACTGTCACACCCTACCCTCACGATGGCACGGGTATGCGGCACTGGACAACTCACCGCATTCAGTCAGCCTATTTTCCCCAGGATACAGACTTTGGGTAGTCCACAACATCACAATACATAGCTACAATCTAGAGGAATTCTCATATATCACAATTGCCAAATATACTACTTAGCCATCCAGTGTCTCTATGTGATACCATAATTTACAGTTATCCAGAATAATTTATAAACCAAAGAATATGCACACAAAAAGGTTTAATATCTCCCAAATACTTCTACAAATCAGAATACCCAGATTGGCCAAAAGAGTGATCTCCATGGAAGCATATATACACAACAGAATAGTCAGTTGTAAGTCTACTCCTTAGAAGTACTGCCCTCCGTAGGCATAGTCGTCACAATCACGGACGGGTCTTTTGTCGAATTCATCTTCCAGAATATGGGCCGTGTGATCTATGGGCATTGCCTCATGATCATTGCCGGGAGTCAGAAAAATGCTGCTCTCGTCATCTAAAGGAACAAAGAAAGGGAGTGAGCACGTCATACTCAGTGAGGGGGTGGGGGAAAACAAGCACACGCAATACAAATGATGTAATGCATATTCCACACAGACATATGATGCTCATGAGTCCATTTATTTATTACACTACTTCCTAGTCCATTATTAGGTCTGATTATATGAGGGTATATAGTGCTACGCAATGTAGGTGGTACTCCCTACCCTATACATTGGGTCTCAAGAATACAAGCTAGTTGCAGGCAGGAGTCAGCCAGTCCCGGTCAAAGCCTTGGTCCCCCAGCTAACCCCTAGTTAGTAACCCCAAAAACTAAAATTAGGCTTACAGCACATCGTATCCTACTATCATCTATCTCAGGTATAGTATATCGTACCACAGAAGTGTACTGCTGATCAGGAAGTCACATATGTTGGGATTAGTCATTACCTATGCCCCTACTGACAAGGGGTTGTAGCACTTGGGTAATGATATCCGAACCTATCATATCTATATGATGCACAACAATTCATCACATTCACATAAATCCTGCACCTATCAGTGGCCCACCTTACCTGTCTTTCCTTTCTCAACTCAATTTTCACCTTGATAGAGATTTCCAAAATGAAAGATATAATGCGCACATCATTATGCATGAGTACAACAAACTGGAACAAAATAAAATAAAATAAAGAAACACTCCATAAAAGATTGGGGCACCCACTCACCTTGGTGTTCAAGTCTAAGAAATTCACTCCCTTGGGCTGAGTAGGTTTTTACCCTGTAATTTTGATTTCCTAGTTCACAAAATATTGAACTGATTAGATACCTAATAAAATCCTACACCCTCCCACTTCCTTTAAGTGATATGAGATAAATTATATGTAGGTTAAGTCCCCAAACATGTCTAAAGGGTTACTGACCAGATACATAGCCTAACTGGCTTCTGGAACCTTAACCAGGGGGATATAGCAGGAACAATCGGTTGTCCGATTGAGTCCCATCGGTTCCCTTGTTTTCTACAAAATTCAATTCTGCCAAGTCTCTTTTAGGTTTCTGCTGTGTTTCAACTAGGAATTTTCTGGTTTCTAGGGCTCAAATCCTTCAGGGAAGGTGTATTTCCCCAATTTCTTCTTCAAATGACCACTTGACCTAGGTTTTTGGGTTTAATAAATACTGTCTAGCTAGGTAAACTCCCAATTTCAATAAAATTACAGGGAAGAAATGAAATAACTTCATAACTTACTTTTACAACGTCAAATTCGGCCCAATTGTTTTCAGAATTCCCAATAATCTTGGCAACATACTACAATAGTTCAATTTAATTGTAGCTACCATGAAATTAGAAAGGAAAATACCCTTCTCTAGGTTAGGGTTTAATGAAATTCTACCCATGCAACAGTTTTTCCTATTTTTATTTGTAGGGTTCTAACCAAATGGGTAGATACCTGGGTCAATTCCACCAATTAGGTGTCTATAGTTTGTCGAAATTAGGGCTTCTACTACTACAAGGTTGTGCATGTCACAGAAATTCCTAATAATCCCCATTTGATGAAAACCCTAATTTATTTACATGTGAAATTACCTCCCTAACCCTATTACTGCAGAAAATTACTCAACTACTCACCTGTTACTGGCACGATCCAAGAGTTGCTTGAGGTAAGTAAGCTTCCTTCCTATTTCTCTCTCTTCTTCTTCTTCCTTCTCCTTCCTTCTTCTCCTTCTCCTTTCTCCTCTTTTCCTTTTACTGGTTTCACATAAGAGAATAGCTCAAATGAGCATTCGGTGACCTTTCCCCTTTTTACAACCCCCACCGACTTGGTTTAACACTTAGGTGAAAATATTATTTATAATATAATATCAATATATCTATGTATATATCTTTATTTCTATATGAATATATGTATAAATTTATGAAACCAATATTCATACCTGCCCTTTATTAAGATGTCTAAAACTTACACAAGAGAGGGTATGCATAATAGAGAAGATACATGGGCCCACAAAGTCCAAAACCAGTTTTCTGATAGGCCAACCAGCCGGCTTGGTAATCCTAGAGCTCTCCCACTGGTTGAGCTCAAATCAATTCCCCTATTATCTATAACACCCCCTATCACACCTTGTTACACCCGTGCCCTAACCTGGTCTAAATTGAACTGTTGTGGTAGGTCTCGGACTGAAGGTGGAAAGTACCATCGGGTTTTGGCTCGTGGTAGCCCATTGTAAAAGGGGAAGAGATGACCCCACTTGCTCTTGTATTGCTTTCCAATCCAATAGGATGGGATTCAAGCCTTCCAATCCCAGACGGTAAGTGACCCAACACTCTTACACTTAAATCCTGACACCCACCAAAACTGTCGAAAGACCATACTTAAGACCTAGGGTAACTACCCATGCAAGACCAACTTATGGACAGTAAGCAGTCAAGACACATAGCCATCTTGACCACGGGAAACAGACCATCGGAATCACCTGGGCCAGGATCCGGTGGGCTGAATCTAGTGACCACTTGTGCTACTGAATTGGTTTTGATGCCTGTGGGCCCCACCACCCACATCGGGAATGACTCCAGATGATTCCGTATATTCCCCCACACCTTCTCAGGGACTTATATTTTGTATGAGTCCAAGGAGATGGACCCGTGTGTCTCGAATCGCGAAATAATCCATTTGGACAAAAGAGGACCCAACTAAATAGGCCTAGTGATGGGCTACTATATAAGTGGAAATGAGGATTCATTTTCCTCATTTCTCACTTATAAAAATGTGGGAGAGGGAAGGAAGAGGAGAAAAGGAAAGAAGAAGGAGAGGAAGGAGGAAGGAATCTCACCTTGATCCCGGCTACACGCACCCTTGCCGGAGGTAAGTGCCACCTCTCCTACCACTCTCTCTCTTCATTTTGAGCTAGGGAAAAGCGAGTATGGATATGAAACTTGACCTCCACACCTCCCCAAGCTCAGGTAGTATGAATTTCACCTCCCCGATGTGATTTTTGAGCTCAAACCAAGTCTGGTGAGCTTCGGCAACAAGATGGACCAAATGACCATCTAGGGTTTCGATCATTCGATCGATGTATCTCCCAAATGGCCCAGTGGAATTAGGATTTATTTAGCTTAAAATGATGCTAGGAACACCCCTTATAGATTCCACAGAACAAATCTTGGCAATCAGACCCGTGTCGAAAAGCCCCAAATCCGTGGGCACACTCCTATGTGTCCACCAGAAATAGCCACCAGAAACACCTAGGTCTAAATCCAGTTGGTTATTTCTGGTGGGCATATAACTCTTATGAGCTCTTTGTTTGTAATACTAGATTCACATCTGATGAATGTGGTGGATTCCAACACTGTTTTTGGTAAATGAATCCAGTGACCTGTACTGTCCAGGTTGGACAGTGTCTATCTCCTTTGGGGGTAACCCCTATGGGCCCCTTCTGATGTTCCCAAAAAATATTGACATTCAGTTACCTTTTTACCTAGGACAAGATGCACACATATCCCGAGGCCGATAGTGAGTTGAACAACCGGTTTACACGCTTGGAACCAAATTGACAGAACACAACTAAGGTAAGGGATGGTTGACTTTTATTTTGGGGCTGTTTAATTATTGTAGAACTGCTCACATGTGTAGGATTTTCATATGATTATGAATTGCTTAAATGGTTATTGATGTTCCATAACATGTGACATTATTGTATATTATATTATTGTTGGAACATAGATATTGAATATGAGATGTATGCTGTGAGACGAAATCCGGTGTGGTAGAGTTAGTTCAGGTACCAAGATTACCGTGTGTTTGTTGCATTCATGCATTGATTATGTACATTAGATTAGATGTAGTCATGGATTACACTTTACAGCCGATGGCGATCCTGGTATCATGTACTTCGAGACTGCATTTGGAAATGGATACACTTTATGACCGATGGTAATCCCGGTGTTGTGTAGTCCATACTCAACTGCCTAATATGCTAGAATAGGTATATAATTGTAGGTTACACCTTATGGCCGAAGGTATCCTAGTATCGTGTACCCTGGGACTATACTTGAAATGGACCCGCTTCGTGGCCGATGGTGATCCCAGTATCGCGTTGTCCATACTAACTGTATCATTATGAAAGGCATATAGGATATTATGGTTAGGTGACATTCCCCATGCTACATCCCTTACCAACAAGGGGTAAGGTGTTGGATAACCCAATGGTGGTATATTCGATGAACCTTTTCGGAATGCCACACCTGCGGTATGATTTGATTGTTGCTGGAGGTGGGAACTAGTCCGGCATGGCCGATGGTGAACCCGATGCTATGATTGCCAGGATTGGTTTATCAAGGGTTTGCTGGGTGACTCATGGACGTATTCTGAGACCGATAGGCTCCTATTCATGGCTAGGGTTTGTATAGCTATGTAGTCGATGTGCAATTTCTGAGGCCAAGGATACAACCTAATGTGCCGTAGTAGTATTACCCGACTTAGTTGTATTGATATGTGGTTTAATAATCAAATGGATTACATCATTCGCATCATGGACTATGTGTTTAATTCTTACATTTATGTCATCATGGAATATTATATATGTGAATGCTTGTGCCTGGTTGTGCATAAACCCCATCCCTCACTGAGCAAGTTGGAAGCTCACCCCATGTATATGCCCCCTTTTAGATGATGATCTAGGTACTGTCGTGCCTATGGCTTGTGACTCTCTATCCTCCGGACCCGAGTACGGCATGAATGACTTGTGGATACCAGAAGCGGAGGAGCATGATCAAGACTATGCTTGCGACCATTGTGCTTACATAGAACCCTGAGGTGTAGAGTGTATTTGGGACTTTTGATACTGAACTTTACAAATTGGTATTCTTTTGGGCTTATTATATATAAGTCTTGTATACTTGTAAATTGGATAAACCAGTTATGAATATGTAATATCACTAGATGACTTTTCCCATTTTAATTATGATTCCGCTATTATACTCTAACTCCATTGCAATTGGTTTGGTTTATGTTGTGAGATTGTTTATGTTAAGGTACTACTATCAGAGATCCTGGTAGATTTCTAAGATGGGTACGCGTCTTACTCATACCACCGGTATTCCTAATAGTAGGTTGGGTTTACTCAAATTGGGGTGTGATAGCGTGGTATCAAAGCATAATGCTCTGCCTTAACTCGTAATCTCAATTGAACCATGATTTGGGGATTAGGATTCAAATAAAAATCTCAAAGATAATAATTAATAGAAATTACACAAGTAGGAGCCAATTATAGGTGTCAAAGCCGTTTTATTATAATAAAGAACTTGAATACATTGACTTACACTAAATTTTTCTTAAAATAAATTAATAAAAGTAGGAAATCATAACTAGCCTAATTCTTAGGAATTAAAATAACAGAAGTAAATGATAGGAAATAAAATGCAACTAAATTCTAGAACATCATAACTATAAAGAAAATCCGGCTATGCCAAAAAATATAAAATGAGAAATCCAAAAAATATCATGGCAACATAGCCACTACTACTTTTGAACCTGCTGCTGATCTGCCCCTGGCCTTGAGCTCAGTTTTGACCCTATACTCTTGGATCTAGCACTAGAATGGCAAGATAGAAGACCATTGCCTGTATCTATGCCTCAAAGGAGGCCACCCAAGTGTCTAAAAGGCAGTAGCTCCTATCCACACTCTCCAGTCGAGCATCCATCCTCCTCAGTAGGTTAATGGTGGTATCCAGGTGAGCCATCATGTCATTGAGTCCATAGGGATTCAAAACCCTAGTGCCATAGAATGAGGAGGCAAAAGAAGTCCCCATAATCTGAGGGTTAGGTGGTGGAACCACCCCACCAGGAGGCACCTGTGGAGGGTCAACACCTCCATCACTACCTCCCAATTGGTCTTCTATCTCCATTGGCTATTCCTCCTCATTCTTATCCTCAATGACCATTCATGTTCAACTTCATCTTCTTCAGAGAGTGTTGGTTGAAGTCCAAGACATTAGTCCCCAAACTCTCCTCACCCTTCAAGTTGACACCAATGTGTAGGAAGACCTCAGTCAGAATCCATCCATAATAGATGTTTCCAGCCCAACGTGTCCCTCTCTCAACCCTTGTTACCATGGTCAACATCAATACATAAGGGAGGCGAACCTGCATCCCCATGTAAACATAGTAAGTGATGTAGGCATGAAGAATGGACTCCTCATCAAAATGGCCGCTGGTGGGAAGGAAATTCAATTAGATAACCTAACACACAACCTTCGGTGTAGCCTGATAATTGGTAGATAGGTGCCATCTAGAAGCATCCCTTATGAGCATGTTGTCCATCTCCTCCTGGACATCAAAGCTCTAGAACTCATAAGATGGAATCCTAGGTGGGCAGTACGCCAACTCTCCCTCGTTGGAAATCATCAGTATATTGGCCAACTCGACCATACCAAAGGAGATATCAATCCCCTCCACCCTCGAGGTGATCCCCATCTCCTCAGTGCCACAATTCTCACATCGCAGATTGTAGTAGAAGAGCCTCATGAGCCGTGGGTAATACTTGGTGTTCGGCTTTAAGATACGATACCACCCTACGGCTTCAAAACGTTGACGGAGGTGAAACTATTAGAAGTCCCTTATCCTCACATACTTCCCAGGATCGACATTCCTATACTCAAACTTCTCCTAGCGATCTTGCTCCTCCACATAGCGAAACAACTGATGATCATACTGTTCCTCAACGGGAATGCCCGGGTGTTGCTGTGCAGCAACATGAGGATGAACACAACGACAAAACATGGTTGCAACAAAGGTTCCTAGATTTGGGAAGAACAAACCTAAGTTAGGAGAGAATACCAAAAACCACAGAGAAGAATTCAAAACCTAGGTCAGAGAAGAGGAATAACTCACCTTGGATGCATGAACGATGGAAATCAGGCACAAAATTGAGAGCAAAAGGTAGGGAATGGCTGGGGAGACCTTCCTTGGCTGTTTCCTCTCTTTCTCCAACTGGTAGAATAGGGTTTTGTGAGAAGAGAGTGAAGCCCGAGCCTATAGAGCATTTTTGGGTCCACCGGAAACGCTAGACCTAGATCCAGTGAGTGTTTCCGATGAGAAATTTTTTTCGAAATAGCTCTCTGTTACCCTCATTGGAAACACACCTATTAAATCCAGTGAAAATGTTCTATTTTTGGTGACTTCTATACCCTATTTTAGGTGAACATTTTTGGGGATAAAATTTTATTTCATTTTATTTTATTGTATAATATTTGCTTCCTTGCTTGGGGGATTGCCTCCCTAATATGCATTTGATCAGTTTTGAATACCATGTGGACCCCAACCATACATGCTCTAATCCTAACATACTCCTTGTGTACGCATGTGGGACCCACTATATATGTTGACCTTAACATGCTTGCTACCTATGTATGTATGACTAATTCAGATTCCTCAAGATGAATCATGTCATGCAGGAATACCCAATCCTGATCTAATGCGTCACCTCCCACTTCTCCTACGTAGAATTGGGGTAGAGCGTGCAGTGTGCCATCGGCCCCACCCATTCTCATGGCACAAGAAGTTGCCAACATAATGGGCAACATGATGCGTGAGGTGGAAGAGAGTCAAACTCAGTTCATGGCCAAGATTGATACCGGGATTCAAGCTGCTATTGGAGCCCAAAATGCACCTCTCGCACACCCTACTCCACCGGCACCAGCCCCAATGCCAGTTGGCTCAGCCACCCTTCAGATGTCTGATGGAATGCAAGGGCAAGTGCACAGACAGGTACAAGGGTAGTTTCAAGGACAAGTACCCGAGCAAGTGCAAGGGCAGGCCCAAGTGCACGTAGAGAGTTGGACTGACCTAACCAAAATGATGGAGAAGTTCCAAAGGCTGAGGCCCCCATACTTCTCCAATGTTAGCCATGATCCGTCTCTTCCCTCAAGATGGATTGGGGGTATGAGGAAAGTCTTTAAGTTGATGGGCTACAATGATGAGCAAAAAATACAACGTGCCAGCTACCAATTACAAAATGAAGCCGATGCTTGGTGGTGGGCTACTGATTATGAGAGCAACCAACCCCACCCCCACTTGGGAAGACTTCATGGAGACCTTCTTTCAGAACTACTTCCCTGAGAGCTTTTGGGATAGGAGAGACAGTGAGTTCTCTAATTTGGTTCAAGGGTCCCGATCAGTGCTAGAATAGCAACAGAGGTATGAAGAGCTGTACTACTTTGCTTCGGAGCACATTCAAAATGATAGGTCCAAAGCCAGGAAGTTTGAAAAAGGATTGAGGCCAAGCAGTATTTCTACTCTAGTTGGGTTGAAGTTGTAGACATATGCTGAGGTGGTCCAAGTGGCCATGTCCATTGAGGACTGGCACAGGGATAATTTCTCAGCTCAACAAGGAATGGGGAAGAGGCCCATGGTGTCCTCTAATTCCAGGGGAGCCACTAAGCACTCAAGAGGCCCTTATATCAACCCAACTCCAGTCCAATCAAGAAGGCCATAAGCAAGTCAAACCTCCCAATCCTCCCGCTCTAGCGGTATGTCTCAATCTATGGGTTCAAACCCTAGGTGTTTCCATTGTGACCAGCCAAGTCACCTAGCCCGGACATGCCCCCACCGGAGGCTAAGTGATGTACCTTATACCCTGCCACCTAGGCCCCAATAGGCTTATACGGCCAACCGACTGACCCAACCATCACAGGCCCAGAGACCACAAGGGAGGGTGTTTGCTATAACCACAGAGGATGTAGAAGCTACACCAAGAGTGGTGATAGGTACATTATTGATATCACTTTTTCCTGCATATGTTTTATTTGACTCAGGAGCATTCCATTCATTTATGTTACCAAAGTTCGTGAAGAAGATGGGAATTCCACCCAAGGACTTGATCCAGTGCTTGGTAGTAAGTACACCCACGGGAAGTGTGGTGGGTTTGAACTATGTGTATGAGCCATGTCCGGTGACCATAAATGGACATCGCTTGAATGCACACTTGATCGAGTTGTATATGATCAATTTTGATGTGATTCTAGGAATGGACTGGTTGTCCACTTACAGATCCAGTGTGCTATATGCAGAAAAGGTGATAATTTTCAAACCCCGTGATGAGGGAGAATTTACTTTTGTGGGGGATAAGCCAAAGAAACACAAAAAGATTATTGTGTCAGCACTTCAGATGAAGAAGTCATTAGATCAAGGTGTCAAGGCTACATGGCATCTATGACAGATAATGAGATAGAAGTCAGGCCATTGACCGAACTAGACATGGTAAGGGAATTTTTCTATGTATTTCTGTATAACTAGACAGGATTACCCCCGGACCGAGAGATAGAGTTTGTTATAAACCTACTCCTCGGCTCAGAACCAATGTCAAAAACTCCTTACTGCATGGCCCCCACAAAATGAAGGAGTTACATGCACAGTTTCAGGACCTTTTGAAGAAGGGATTCATTAGACCTAGTGTATCTCCTTGGGGAGCATCGGTGCTGTTTGTCAAGAAGAAGGACGGAAGTATGAGGTTGTGTATTGATTATCGGGAGCTTAACAAGCTAACCATCAAGAATTGGTATCCCTTGCCAAGGATCGATGATTTGTTCGATCAACTACAAGGTGCTAAGGTATTCTCCAAGATTGACCTTAGATCGGGCTACCACCAACTCAGAATCAAGGATAGTGTTGTCAGAAAAACAGCTTTTAGATCTCGGTATGGACATTACAAGTTCTTGGTGATATCATTTGGACTGACCAATGCATTAGCTGCATTCATGGACTTAATGAATTGGGTATTTCAGGATGTCTTAGACAAGTTTTTGATTGTGTTCATTGATGACATCTTAGTATACTCCAAGAGTGCAGAGGAATATACTGTTCTCCTGAGGCTAGTACTGCAACATCTGAGAGAAAATCAACTCTACGCCAAATTCATCAAGTGTGAGTTCTGGCTTTCACAAGTGGCATTCCTAGGCCACATTGTCTCACATTGGCAGACATTCGTAGTTTTCTGGGATTGATCGAATACTATAGGAGGTTTATTGAGAACTTCTCCTATATTTTTGCACCAATGACCCGACTCACATGTAAGGGTGTGAAATTTGAGTGGTCTAATGCTTGTGAAAAGAGCTTTAAGGTGCTAAGGAAAAAGTTGGTATCAACTCCGGTCTTGACTATTCTAACCGGTATAGGTGGTATGGTAGTGTATAATGATACCTCCAAACTGGGATTGGGTTGTGTGTTGATGTAGCACAGGAAGTACATTACATATGCTTCCCACCAAGTGAAGGACTATGAGAAGAATTACACCACTCATGACTTGGAATTGGTAGCAGTGATTTTTCCCTTAAAAATCTAGAGACATTACTTGTATGGTGAGAAGAGTGAGATAGACAATGACCACAAGAACCTCAAGTACTTCTTCACCCAAAAGGAACTCAACATGAGATAGAGATGTTGGTTAGAATTGATGAATGATTATGACTATACTATCCACTACCACCCAGGGAAGGCCAATGTGGTAGCTGATGCCCTTAGTCAAAAATCTCAGTCACTAACTCTCGCATCACTGACCACTAATTAGCATCTCATGGAAGAGGACAGGAAGCTAGATTTGGAATTACTAGTGGATGGTGTCACCTTGTCACTATCGGCATTAGTGGTATAACCCAGTCTAGTGGACAGAATTACTACAGTTCAGGGTACTAATGCAAAGTTGCAGAAAATGATAATTAACTGCAAAGAAGGAAACCAGAAGGACTCGGATTTCTCCCTAACTGAAGGGGGGATTCTTAAGTTCAAGGGGAGATTATGTGTGCCTAATGATGGTGACTTAAGAGATCCTATTTTGAGAGAAGCACACATCTCTCCATACTCCATTCACCCTAGTAGCACCAAGATGTATAGGGATCTGAAAGGTTCCTACTAATGGAATGGAATGAAGAATGATGTGGCCAGGCATGTTCTAAGGTTCCTCACATGCCAGCAAGTCAAGGTTGAAAGACAAAGGCCCCATGGTTTACTACAGTCATTACCTATTCCGAAGTGGAAATGGGAGAATATTACTATGGACTTCGTCACTGGCTTACCATGCACCAGCAAGGATATGGATGCCATTTGCATAATTGTGGACTACTTGACCAAGGTAGCTCACTTCATCCCAATTAAGGTCACTTTCTCTATTGACCTTCTGACATACGAGACATTGTGCTACATACAAGGCTATAGTAGTCTTCATTGCTAGCCACCAATAGTTTTGTTTAAGATCTTTGTACATCTTCGTACTTCCCGAATGGAGTGTGTCATCAGGCACACATAACCTATCTCGAGATAGTAATGCCCCATCATTGGCTATTGTGAAGTCAAGGTCATTCATCGTCTGTTCTTGAATTTTTAGCCTGATCCTTTGCAGCTCCAGATCTAAAGATTGTTTCATTATAACTTCTTTCCTGATGGATGGATGTACCTATAGGGATGTTAGGGATATAGTTAACTATTTGACATCATCTGGATGATGTTTTAGCTCTAAGGCTGCCCCTTTGTATATAAGAATCTTATTCATCAACACCGCTTCTTGTATAAGCTGTGGACTGACAGCTAAGTACGAAAGCGATACAGTTTGAGCCTTCCAACTTAGAGCATCAACCACCACATTAGCTTTGTCTGGGTGATACTGAATGTCATAATCATAGTCCTTCATAAGTTCAAGCCATTTTCTCTGTCTCATATTCAAATCTCTTTTGGTGAAGAAGTATTTAAGACTCTTGTGGTCACTGTTTATTTCACACTTCTCCCCATACAGATAATGGCTAGATCTTCAAGGAAATGATGACTGCTGCCAGCTCCAAATCATGAGTGGGGTTGTTCTTCTCATACTCCTTAATTTTCCTAGATGTATATGCTACTACCTTGCCATGTTGTATGAGAACACAGCCCAACCCTATCTTGGATGCATCGATATAAACTAGCATCCCACCTATATCATATGGAATGGTTAATACAGGAGCTAACATTAACCATTTCTTCAACTCCTGGAAGCTATTTTCACACTCTTCTGACCACTCAAGCTTCACACCCTTCCTGGTCAACTTGGTCATCGGCGCAGACATTTGAGAAAAGTTTTTAATGAAGCGCTGGTAGTAGCTTGCTAAGCCCAAAAAGCTTCTAATTTCTGTTACATTCTTGGGTGCCTCCCACTCTGATATAGCCTTAACCATGTTCGGGTCCACTTCGATCCTATTCTTAGACACCACGTGTCCTAGGAATCCAACTTATTTGAGCCAAAATTCACTTACTAAACTTGGCATATAACTGTTGTTCTCTTAGTCTTTGCAGTACCATCCTCAAGTGCCTTGCATGTTCTTCTATAGACTTTGAGTAAATCAATATGTCATCAATGAAAATGATGACCCACTTATCAAGGATATTATGAAATACCCGATTCATTAAATCCATGAAAGTAGCCGGTGCGTTAATTAACCTGAAAGACAGCACCAGGAATTCATAATGACCATATAGGTTTCTAAAAGTTATCTTTGGTATGTCACTGCTCTTAATCTTGAGCTGATAATAACCCGATCTGAGATCAATCTTTGAAAACACCTTAGCACCTTGCAGTTGATCAAATAGATCATCAATGCATGGTAACAGATATCGGTTCTTAATGGTTAACTTGTTTAGTTCCCGATAATCGATGCACATACGCAAACTACCATCCTTCTTAACAAATAAGATTGGTACACCCCAAGGTGAGACACTTGGGAATATAAACCCCTCTTTCAACAAATCTTACAACCATCTACAGTTCCTTTAACTCAGTTGGTGCCATTATATATGGAGCCTTAGACATTGGGACAACTTCAGGAATTAAATCAATGGAAAACTTTAGCTCTTTGTCAGGCGGTAGCTGGGTTAAATCATCAGGAAAAACATCAGGGAATTCCTTGACTACCTCTAATTCCTCTAACGGCATAACCTTCACATCTACATCTAGTACTGATGGAAGGTAGCCTTGACATCCATCTTCTAATAATTTCCCCACCTATAAGGTAGAGATAATAGTCTTTCTAGATCACTTTGCCCTTTCAGCTTGATATACAAGCTCTTCTCCTTCATCATCCGTCATCTTAACTTTTTTCTCAACACACATCACATTTGCTTGATGGGCTGACAGCCAATCCATGCCTAGAATGATGTCAAAATTCTACATGTTGAATTTGATAAGCTTGGCATCCAGCTTCTTTCCACTAATCTCAACTAAACACAGCCCACACACTTCTTTAAATTATTCCACCGTGCCAGTAGGCGTGCTAACAACTAACTTGCATTCTAAGGTCTTAGATGGCACATCAAGCTTCCTAGCAAATCTATTAGATATAAATGAATGCAAAGCTCTGAAGTCGAATAAGACATATGCAGGTATACTTGATATAGATATGACACCTAGCATTGCATTGCATATAAGTATAACAGGTTACTCAAATTTTATTACAAAAATAATTAATTAAAATGTACCTGCTACTACTTTAGTATTGGCCTTAGCTCCTTAGCTAATAAGGCATACATCCTTCCCTACGGCTGGTTTCCTTGAGTTAATATAGGTCTATGGATAGGGGGCCGATTTTGTGGTGACGCTACTGGGTACAGGCAATCCTTGGCAAAATGCTCGTATGAATGACAATTATAGCACCAGTTTAGTGATGCCTAAACTGGAGCGGGAGCTGTCACACCCCGTTCACACTGAACCGGAGCGGTGACTGAGTTAACACCGATTAACCCAAACCTGCCAGGATCATCAGATACTATATTCCACCACAGCATACGCACAACTAATATAAGTTCATCAGATCAGCGGAAGACTAAGTTTTACCTGTGAATAAATCCCATATACTTGATACCCGAATTGTGATAAAATAATTATATGCATGTGGGCCCGAAGGCATGATAATTACACAATAAAAGTACAATTCATATATCAAGTATATACAGGAAATCATCAAAACAATCAGAGTACACAGCTCGGCTCGGTATCAAGGCTAGAGCTCAGCTCGGCATCAAGGGTTGAGCCCAGCTCGGCATCACATAGAAGAGCTCAGCTCGGCCTCAGAACTGCTGTCCCGTAGCACAGCTCTCGCATGAGCAGTCAGCGCCGTGCTCTAGCTCCTCAGGGGTCCACCAGTCCTCCTCAAGAAACTCGACTGTGGGACCCACCCCATGCTCCTCAGATGTATGACTTGCAAAATCATCTAAAAAGGGGTGTACACGTGGGATGAGCTCACTAGCTCAGTAAGTAGAAAGATGGACCACACAACAGTCCACACATCACAACACATCATATGCACTACATGCCATGCTATACATTTTAAATCACATCCACCTAAACAACATTACTAAGTCCTTGGTTTTAGCGCTACTACAACCACAGTGCGCGTATACTCCGGGTACGAACCGCGAACTCCCTCCCGCGATACGCCCATAGGGCTGTCAGAGAAGGACCACCGTGAGTACTCGGAAAAGTAAAGACAATGCCGTCCACCGGCTCTCAACAGAAATGTAAATGACTGAAAATAAAGGTGCTGACTGCAGCAATTTAAAAGCAGTACGATTGGCCCTCTTGAATGTACCACCGGGGTTGCCGACTGTCCTACATGACTCGTCGGGCGTTATGTCTAACCGCCACAGTGACCCAACGACCGTGACCACTGCTTCCCCCCAAATGATAACCCAACACCTTAACCCCTGTTGGGAAGGGTCGTAGCACGGGATGGTGAAAATCCTAATACCGCATGCTCCTATATGACATTAGTACGATTGCATAGTGCCACCGTGTCCCATTCCACGGGCCACCGATGCATTCGTTTCCAAGCCGACTACGGCATCTAGTCTATCAATGCATTATGCACAATGATGTCCACATTCAACATATAAACATCTCATTCAATTGGCGTTTGAAAAGTAAACATAGCACATATGCACATCAATGTGTGGAATGACTAATCTACATAGCATATTCATGATGACATGACTAGATTAGATATAATTAAATGAATGCCAAACAATGCCTTGAAACAAGGCCAAACATCCTCTCCCCACTTACCTGTAGCGTACGAGGATTCCCGTTCGGTACGGGTGAGATCCGGTGCGAATCGGGTAGGATTTGGTGAACCTAACATAATTGAGCGAGGTTAGTACTTCACCATTTTAGGATCAAAATTAATGCGATTCGATGATAAATCATGTTTGGAACATTAAAAGAAGGTCACACGTCCGATTTGGCTTCGATCGGACATAAGGATCACCTTCGGGGCCACACGGGTGGGTCAGACAGGTGGGTAGTCTGGCCCACCGGTCCTACCCACCGGTTGGGACCGGCGGGTAGGGGCCCGCCGGTTGTGCCCGTTGGTTCACCTTCGGGGCCACACGGGTGGGTCAGACAGGTGGGTAGTCTGGCCCACCGGTCCTACCCACCGGTTGGGACCGGCGGGTAGGGGCCCGCCGGTTGTGCCCGTTGGTTCACCTTCGGGGCCACACGGGTGGGTCAGACAGGTGGGTAGTCTGGCCCACCGGTCCTACCCACCGGTTGGGACCGGCGGGTAGGGGCCCTCCGGTATGGCCCACCGGTTGTACCCGCCGGATGGGCCAGGGGCCCCTGCTAGGACCGGCGGGTAGGGGCCCACCTGTTGGACCCGCCGGTAGGGCCTGTCGATTGGGCCCGAAGGCCCCCCTGCCTTCTCAGGTGGGTACCCACAGGCGAGTAGGGGCCCACCGGTTGTACCCACCGGTCTTGGCGGGAAACACCCTGTTTCTTCCCAACTTTCTCCATTCTTTGGGGATTCAAATAGGGCTTTTCTGAACCCATTCTCCACACCTTCAAGGTCCTATAGGATGGTTCTAACCTAGATCTAGGTTAGATTCAAGTGATGGGAAACCGTCTTACCTTCTTTGCTCAAGAACGACTTCAAACCCTCCAAATCACTTCAAACCCACAATGCTTCTTCTACCTTGTCAATATCTCTTCAAATCCTTCAAGATCAACACATAAATCATCTATTAAACCTTAGATTCATCATTTCAAAGGGGATTTACAAGATCTCAAGAAACCATACTCGAATCAAGGGTTTAAAGCTTGGGTATGGTGAACGTTCACAAAACCCAACTTTGCTTACCTCTAACTATAGATCTAGAGTTGAAGATCACTCTCCCGGCGCCAGAATGGGAGGATCAAGCTTCGGCACCGCTGAAATCCCTCTTTCCTTCCTCTTCCTTCTCTTCCTTTCTTCTTCCCTTTCTTTTCTCTCTCCTCTTTACTATCCTCACCAACGTACAGGTGACATAAATGGAAAGAAAAGAAAAACATAAAGCTATATATACTATTTCTAATTAAGTGAATAGTGCACATGGATGGGTCACTCAGGTGGGTGGGTGCACCCACCTGTCCTACCCACCTGAGGGCCAAAACTTGGGACTTTGACCGGGTTCGGGCCTCAGCGCGAACCCCACCCTCGGCATACGATGTAGCATACGTATATACCTTAAATACGGCTACAATACCTGCTTTATCCGTACATAGCCTTATGGTAGGTGCATGTACACGGTTTGGGCACTCCCGTCTTTTCTGGCACTGGCTCGGACTTGTCGGGCCAGCCGGTGTTTAAGGTCACCCGTGCCATCATAGCCCATAAGGAACCCGCTCTAATTCCCTCTGGCTCGATTCTTACATGGTTAAACCGGTTCAACCGCTTAATCAGACCGGGTTTAAAAGTAGGGTATTACAGGAGCTCTCCGTACTGATCCAGGTATAACTGGAGGATGAGGGGGTCTCCAGGCTATAGGCTTCACACTAGTGTTAGGGCGGAAAGATGTAGTGCCCAGTCCACTAGCTGGTCAGGAAGAATAACCCGATGGCCTGTAAGGCTGTCTGTAAGAGGGACTATAAGAGTATGACCCACGAAATCTCTTGCTCAAACCACCTAAATCAGCATATGGATTTACCCTCTTCTATAGTCCTAGTGTAATGGGTGGCTCTCCCTTCTGCTTGTCTTTCATTGTCTTGGCTTTTTGCACAATTTGTGCACAATCAGTTAAGTCCAATACCTCCAACACTATACCAATAGATGTCTTCAGTCCCTTCCAAAATTTTTGGGTTTTTTCCTAAATCGTCCTTATATGGTAAGGAGAAAAATAGAACAAGCTTTCAATCTATTGTTGATAATCTAGAATAGTTTTGCTTCCTTGAGTTAATGCCATAAACTCTGCCTCTTTGCGGTCTTTGAAGCTTCTTGGATAGTAATTTGATAAGAACAATTCCTTGAATTGCTCCCAAGTAGGCTCTGGTTGAGTTTCCATCAATATGGGCTTAGAAGCTTTCCACCAAGAATCACCTTCATTCTTAAGTTGCAACCTCTCAAAGATATGTTTTTGTGCCTCTGTGCACTCTATAATATCAAATACTTTATCTAACTCTTGGATCCACCGATCCAACTCTAATGGGTCATTACCCACCTTGGTGAAGATGGGTCGCATGTACTTCTTAAAAGACTCCACCACCTTTGCCGTAGTGGTCGATGATGGGTGATAAGGTGGATAAGCCAGATAGTAGGGATAGGGGTGGAGGCATCATGAATGGAGGAGTTCCAAATGGTGGAACTGGTGGGGTACCCCCTGGTTGATCTTGAGGTGTAACCCCAAGCAGTGTTCCTCCAGATTGTACTCCAACACCTGACCCCACGGGAGGGTCCTATGGAATAGGCCCCTTAGGGGGCTGGCCCTACTGAGTAGGGTTCAAATATTATTGCATAGCAGCTATAAAAGTTTGTTACCCGTTGAAGCAAATGCTATTGAAATGCCTCTTGTGGCTATTGTATAAGTGTTGTAACATCACCTGGAGTGATGACATGTGGGGGACCCAAAATTTCGTTCACGGGTGGGATACCCTGAACTTCTTCTGGTTCAAGGTCCACTTGTGGTGGTGGATGTGAGGATTTCCCCATGGGTCGAAGTCCACGAGGATTTGGTGGTCGACCAACGGGTCGAGAACCCCGAGAGGTACCACAAGCACGACCACCGAATCTGGTGCGTAGCTTAATGACCTGTACCTGGTTTATACCAAAATGTAACATTGATTAAGTGCCACAGCATATGTGTATATAAGCTCATAATCAATTACACTTTACATCATAGGTTAGATTGATGCACCACACCACATGACCAACATACCCACATTTAATTACCAACACATTGTTTTGGTCTCACAAAAATTCTTAATTACATAGTAAAACACCCCCTATTGGCACCTAATTGGGGCCCATTGTGCACGAAATAGGAAACATCTCCAACACAAGGGAGACTGGGCCTTAAAACCCAAACAAGAGGGCTAAACCGACGGGCAAGGCTAGACTGGGGCCCGCCAGTCGTGTCCGAGCGACTTAAAAAGGGGATTTTAAAACCCTTTTTCCCTCTCTCTTCTTTCTTTCTTTCTAACTTAAAGCTAGGGAGATTTGAGGGACCTATCCCATGCTTTAACTTATGATTCCACTCAAGCAATCGGTGTTCAATTCTTCTTCATCTCCTCAAATACTCAAGTAAGGTCCTTTTCTCCATTTTCTCTTTGAGAATCATGTTTTTTGGTATTCTTTGATTATAGAAACTTAAAATATCTTTATATACTTCGTTTCCTCCATGGAATGTTTTTTTATTGACAATGTGGTGGTTCATTTGTGATATCCATTGCTTATTGGCCTTGCTTGACCGATTATAAAGAGAAAATCCCAAATTTTTACCATAATTTCTCTGTTTTCAGGTTTTCTTCTCATTTCACTCATTTCTTGCAAATTTATGGTTCATATGATATTCTAAACACTCAATGCACACACACATTAGTGGAGAAATCATTTCCATTCATGTGTGCTTAGGTTTCCCTTCTTTTGTTACCAATTAACCTCTTTATGGGTCAAAATCCTTCGGAAATTTTGGGGTTTTCCTCATTTCCTCCCTTTTCCTTATGAATAATGGATACAACCATGTCCACTTCTCTCAATTAGTAGTACATTTGTCTTAGAATAATTCTTTTGCATGAATATGCAATGTTCCACTATAATCGACTCATCTCCATCCATATAAAGTCCCTATTTTCCCCCAAGTTGTAGTGTTTGGGGTTTCCATCCATTTTTCTTCAAATTAATGAAATTATTTGCTATCATAATGCCTATTTCTACCTATGTCACACCATGTTCACACAAAACCGGACTGGTGATCGAGTTAACACCCGTTAACCCAAAACTTGCCAGGATCATCTGATATAGTAACCATTGCAAATCATACACACACACACACTCTAAGTCAAGCAAATTCTATATTTCAGCAAAAGACTTACATGTGCATATCTGTAAAAACCCCAATACTCTTGATACCCAAATTGTATTACATAGTACATATACATATGGGTCTGTAGGCATGATATATACATAGGAATTACAATTTAAACTTCTAGAGCACAAAAGGGGTAACATCATAAAATAATAAAAAAGAAACCCGGGTTGGTATCAGTGTTGTTGCCCCGCAGCATAACTCTCGCAAGGGCACTCAACCCTGTGCCCATGATCTCCAGGGACCCACCAGTCCTCAGTTCAAAACTCCATAGTTGGTCCCAACTCTAGCTCTTTAGCCAGATAACCTTCAAGATCATCTAAAAAGTGGTTTACACGTGGGATGAGCTCACTAGCCCAATAAGTGAAAAGAAAGACCAAGCAATCATTTGTAATACAAATGCACCTATATGTATGCAAGTCTAATTTTATTATCTTAAACCACCTAAACGTCACATCTAAGTCATAAGTCATGTGCTACTTGCAACCACAGTGCGCATATGCACCGGGTATGAACCGCAAACCTCATCTCACGATATGCCCATAGGGTTGCCGGAGAAGGCCAGCCATGGGTATAGGAGAAGTAAATAGGTCTTGCCCTGCATTAAAGTAAAATGGGCCTTACCCTGCATTAAATTAAAAGCAGTATGATTGGCCCTCTTATTATATCACCAAAGTTGTCGACTGTCTTAGTGATCGATCGGACGTACTTCTAACCACGACCATTGGTACACAACCTCAGGCTTCCCCCCAGTGATATACCCAACACCTAAAACCCTGCTGGGAAGGATCATAGCACAGGGATATGTCATTCCTCACCGCATACTCTTATATGAGATTGTGCGACTGCATAGTGCTACCATGTCCCATTCCACCGGCCACCAATGCATTTGTGTCCAAGCCGACTACGGCATCTAGTCTGGTAATGCATCATATTCAATAATTTAAAGTCATCTATCTCATACCTCAAAGCAAGAATAAGCATTTAACAATTTAATATATTAGCATACCAAGTCATAAATAAATTTCATAATGTACACATCAATGCATGCAAATGGCATTTGAGGATGACTAGGTTACACAAAAAACTAAAATGATGGCATGGTTAGTCTACCACAATTATGGAATGATGCAAAAACACTCCAAAATAAAGTCAATGTCCTCTTCCCACTTACCTAGTTGCATATAATGATCACCCTTGGTACGAGGAAGATCCGACGTTCTATGATTTGAGTTTCTAGTACAACCTATAATAAAAGAGGTCGAGCTTAGTATATATCCACTTTAGGCTCATAACCAATGACGTATGATGATCGTACCATGTTTAAAATAACTAGAGAAGATTGCCTGACAAATTTGGGCCCAATCAGAACTCGAAATGTCAGATTGGTATATCAACCAGTGGGCCAGGCACCCACTAGTCCTTGCTCGTTTGTATATCCAGGGGCATTGTTTGGATTGACAGGCTAGGAGCGGCAGGCCAGGTGCCCACCTGTCCCTCGTCGATCATCCCAAGGGCCCTGCCTAGATTGGTGGCCAAGAGAGATGGGCCTGGTGCCCACCAATCCTTGCTCACCTCTCGACCCAGGGCCTCTTTCTGGACTGGCAGGCTGGGATTGGTGGGCCCTTCCACTTCAGGGCACCCACCAATTAGAACCGAGATTTTGTTGTTCACTTCCATTCTTCATCCCACCTGGGGGAAACCACCACAGGTTGATTCAACCGTATTTTCCACAAATCTAAGGTTCTATATCATGATTCCAACATAGATCTATGATCGATTCAAAGTTCTAAGCATGGGTTTTACCTCTTTGCTCAAGAACACTTCAAAAATCTCAAATCTTCTCTCCCTCAAGAGATCAACAAATGCTTTTCAAATCTTAAAATTTCTTCCTTTAAATCCTTCATAAACAACATGTAGGTCCTTTATTAAACCTTAGATTCACATTCTCAAGAGATATTAGCAAGATCTAAAGGATTCCTACCCAAAGCATAGGATTTCACTTAGGATTTCATGAGAGTTTAAGAAATACAGTCTTTACTCACCTCAAATTGAAGATATTAAGATGAGGGTCACGTTTCTGATGTTGGATTTAAGAGATCTGACCCTGATGCTGCACAATGATCATCTTCTTCCGCATTTTCTTCCTTCTTCCTCCCTTTTCTTTCTTTCTTTTTCTCTCTCTTCTTTAATTTTGTCACCCACTGTATAAAACAATAAATGAGGGTGAAGAAAAGTAATAAATGCTATTTATACTTGGGTCAAAATATCTAGTGACCAGAGTGGTAGGTCCGACCCATCCATAACTACCCACCAATCGGTCAAAACTTAGCCGAATCATTAGGATTTTCAATGGGGCTTAGCTCTGACACGTATTTCTCTCTCGCTAATTGGTTAATGTGCACACTTAATATAGAATACGGCCACATACCTTTATTATGCATACATGGCCCGGTGATACATGTAAGTGCATGGCTTGGGCACACGGACTTCACTAGGCACCGACTCCAACTCATATGGCCAACCTAAGTTTAGAGTCACCCTTGCCATCATGTTCCATAAGGTACTTGCGTTGACTCATTGAGGTTTAGGTCTTGCAAGATAAAACTGAACCAATTGGGTAATTAGACTAGTTTAGAAACTAGGGTATCACATTTACCCCCCCTTTTTTGAAAATTTCATCCTCGAAATTGTAGTACCTTGTTGTCCAAAAAGATGTGGATACTTGGCCCATCGATCCTTCACAAAAGCAATGGAGCGATTCCAAAGAGTCTTTATTTTTCAATTAAGGATTTCAGCAGGCTATTCCTTATAGGTCATATCAGCTTCTAAATATTCAGGTTCCATGGGCAGCACATGTGATAGATCATGGATGTACCGCCTTAACATAGACATGTGGAACACATTGTGAACATTGCTGAGGGAAGGTGGGAGAGCCAACATGTATGCTATGGAGATGACTTAAGCCAAGATTTCAAATGGGCTAATATATCTCGGGCTTAGCTTGCCCTTCCTGTGGAATCTATGCAACCCTTTAGTAGGAGAGATTTTGAGAAATTCTTTCTCCACCTCTTGAAATTCAATATCCTTTCTGCGGTTGTCTGCATAGCTCTTTTGATGTGGTTGGATTGTTTTAATTCTTTTCCAAATGACGTCGACCTTGTCACATGTCAATCCGCCTTTCACCTGCTTCATCCCAATATAGGGTTGTCCTACACTTCTTGTTGTACAGTGCCTCATACGGAGCCATCCCAATTCTAGTTTGATAGCTATTATTATAGGCAAACTCCAAAAGAGGTATGTGTTCTTCCCAACTGCCACACATCTCCATTGTATAGGAAATGAGCATATCTTCTAGTATTTGTATAGTTTGCTCTGACTATCCATCAGCCTGTGGATGGAAAGCAGTACTCAGATTCATTTGTGTCCCTAGGGCTTGTTGGTGACTCTTTTAGAATCTTAAAGTGAATCTCGATGCTTACCGGTACTCCATGTAAGTGGACTATGTTAACCATATAAAGTTGGGCTAACTTGTCCATTGAGTAATTGGCTCTGATCAAGATGAAATCAACAGTCTTGGTAAGACTACCAACTACCACCTAAATTGAATCCATTCCCTTGGGTGTATAGGGTAGCCCTATGACAAAGTCCATAGTGATCCTGTCCCATTTCCACTCTAGTACAGGGAGTGGTTGCAGAGTTCCATATGGTCAATGCCTTTCTACCTTGACCTTCTGACACATGAGACATTGTGCTACATACAAGGCAATAGTGGTCTTTATTGCTTGCCACCAATAGCTTTTTTTAAGATCTTTGTACATCTTTGTACTTTCGGGATGAAGCAAATATTTTGAACTATGTGCCTCATTCAAAATCTTCTCTTGTATCTCCATGACATCAGGTACACACAACCTACCCCAAAATAGTAATACCCTGTCGTTGGCTATTGTGAAGTCAGGGTTATTCATTGTCTGCTCTTGGATTTTCAGCCTGATCCTTTGTAGCTCAGGATCCAAAGATTGTTTTGCTATTACCTCTTGTCAGATGAATGAATGCACCTATAAGGCTGATAAGGATATAATCAACTACTTGACAACATTTGGCTGATGCTCAAGCTCCAATATTGCTCCCTCATATAGAAGAATTTCATCCATCAGTATTGCCTCTTGTATCAACTGTGGAATGACAGCTAAGTACGAAAGTGATACCGTCTGAGCCTTCTGACTTAGAGCGTCAACCACCACATTAGCATTGCCTGGGTGTTATTGAATGTCACAATAATAGTCCTTCATAAGCTCAAGCCATCTGCTCTACCTCATATTTAAATCTCGTTGGGTGAAGAAGTACTTAAGGATTTTGTGTCCACTGTATATTTTGCACTTTTCCCCAGACAGATAATGATGCCAGATCTTCAAAGCAAATATGACTGCTTCTAGTTCTAAGTCATAAGTGGGGTAGTTCTTCTCATACTCCTTAAGTTGCTTGGATGCATATGCTACCACTTTGTCGTGTTGCATGAGAACACTGCCTAACTCGATCATGGATGCATTAGTATAGACTATCATCCCACTTGTACCATTTGGACTGGTCAATACAGGAGCTGACACTAACCGCTTCTTCAACTTTTGGAAGTTGTTTTCACATTCTTCTAACCACTCAAACTTTACACCTTTCCTGGTCAACTTAGTCATTGGCACCAAAATTCGAGAAAAATTTTCAATGAAATGCCAGTAGTAGCCTGCTAAGCCCAAGAAGCTTTTGATCTCTGTTACATTCTTGGGTGCCTCCCACTCTACTACAACTTTCACTTTATCTAGGTCTACTTCAATCCCATTCTCAGACACCACGTGTTCTAGGAATCCTACTTCCTTGAGCCAAAATTCACATTTGCTAAATTTAGCATATAACTGCTACTCTCTTAGTCTCCGTAGTACCATTCTCAAATGCCTAGTAAATCAAATAACCCAGGATACTACTTCTTCATCTCCTCTTCCTGCTCCCAAGAGGCTTCTTGTTCTAGGTGGTTCATCAAATTCACTTAGACAAATGAAACAGTACGATTGTAGAGGATGTGGTCCTTTTGGTCAACAATCTTCTCCAGAAATGTGTAATAAGTAAAATCCTCATCTAACTCATGGGGTATGCAAGTGAGCACATGACTTGGGTCAGGTATATACTTCCTCAGCATGGATACATAGAAGAAATTATTGGTGCCTTCCAATTCTGGTGGCAAGGCTATCCTGTATGCTACCAGTCCTATCCTTTCCAGTATATTATAAAGTCCCATATATCTAGGACTTAGCTTCCCTTTCTTGTCAAACTGCATTGTACCTTGTCTCCCACATCAAACTCTAAATGCTTCCTCCTGACATCTGCATAACTCTTTTGCCTAGACTGGGCTACCTTGATTCTTTCTTTGATCACAGCCACCTTCTCACTAGTGGCCTATATCATGTCTAGACCCAGAATGTGTCGTTAACCAACTTCATCCCAATATAAAGGAGTTCGGCATTCCCTACCATACTATGGTTTGAATGGAGACAGACCGATGGTGGCTTGGTAACTGTTGGTGTAGGAGAACTCAATAAGTGAAATGTGCTCACCCCAACTATAACTCCTATCCAAGGCACATGCTGGAAGTAGGTCCTCCAAGGTTTGTATAGTCCTCTCCGATTTTCTATTGGCCTATGGGTGGAATGCCGTACGAAAATTCAGTTGTCTACCCATAGCCTTCTGCATACATGTCTAAAACTTGGAAGTGATTCTGGGATCTCGATCATAGATGATGCTAACATGTACATCATGCAGCCAGATGATGTTGTCAATATACAGCTTGGCCAAATTGTCCATTGAGAAAGTGACCTTAATTGAGATGAAGTGAGCTACCTTGGTCAAGCGGTCCACAACTACCTAGATGGCATACATACCCTTGCCGATATGGGGTAAGTCTGTGACAAAGTCCATGGTAATGTTCTCCCATTTTCACTCTGGAATAGGCAATGATTGTAGTAAACAATGGGGCCTTTGTCTTTCAGCCTTGAACTGTTGGCATGTGAGGTGTTTAGACAGACACGTGGCCACGTCATTCTTCATTCCCTTCCACCAGTAGGAACCTTTTAGGTCCTTATACATTTTAGTGCTACTGGGGTGAATAAAGTATGGAGAGCTATGTGCCTCCTTCAAAATAGTATCTCTTAAGTCACTATCACCGGGCACACACAACCTTCCCTTGAACTTAAGAGTTCCCCCATCAATCAAGGAGAAATTCGGGTCCTTCTGTCTCCCTTCCTTGCAGTCTACTATCAATATCTGCAACTCTGCATTAGTATCCTGAGCTGTAGAAATTCTATCCACTAGAGTGGGTTGTACCACCAATGCCGATAGTGACAAGGTGACACCTTCCACTAGTAACTCCAAATCTAGTTTTCTGGCCTCTTCTATGAGATGCTCATTGGTAGTCAAAGATGCAAGTCAGTGACTGAGATATCCTACTAAGTGCATCGGCTACCATATTAGCTTTGCCTAGGTGGTAGTGGATAGTACAGTCATAATCCTTCATCAATTCCAACCAACACCCCTGTCTCATGTTGAGATCCTTTTGGGTGAAGAAGTACTTAAGGCTCTTGTGGTCACTGTATATCTCACTCTTCTCACCATACAAGTAATGTCTTTAGATTTTTAAGGTAAAAATCACTGCTGCCAATTCCAAGTCATGGGTGATGTTGTTCTTCTCATAGTCCTTCAACCAGTGGGATGCATATGCAATGTACTTCCCATGCTGCATCAACACACAACCCAATCCCAGTTTGGAGACATCACTAGACACAACTATACCACCTGTATCGATCGGAATAGTCCAGACTGAAGTTGATACCAACTTTTGCCTTAGCTCCTTAAAGCACTTTTCACAGGCATCGGACCACTCAAATTTCACACCCTTACATGTGAGTCGGGTCATTAGTGCAAAAATGCAGGAGAAGTTCTCAATAAACCTCTTGTAGTATCCGGACAATACCAGAAAACTATAAATGTCTGCCACATTCTTGGGGGTGTGCCACTCTAGAACTGCCTTTACCTTTCCTGGGTCAACCTCTATACCCCTATTTGAGATAATGTGGCCTAGGAATGCCACTTGTGAAAGCCAGAACTCACACTTGCTGAATTTCATGTAGAGTTGCTTTTCTCTCAGATGTTGCAGTACTAGCCTCAAGTGAACAGCATGTTCCTCTGCACTCTTGGAGTATACCAAGATGTCATCAATAAACATAATCAAACTTGTCTAGGACATCCTGAAACACTCGGTTCATCAAATCCATGAATACAGCCGTTGCATCGGTCAGTCCAAATGATATCACCAAGAATTCGTAATGTCCATACCGAGATCTGAAAGCTGTTTTGCTGACATCACTATCCTTGATTCTAAGCTGGTGGTAGCTCAATCTAAGGTCGATCTTGGTAAATACCTTAGCACCTTGTGGTTGATCGAATAGGTCATCAATCCTTTGCTAAGGGTATTGGTTCTTGATGATTAGCTTGTTAAGCTCCCGATAATCAATGCACAACCTCATACTTCCGTCCTTCTTCTTGATAAAAAGTGTTGATGCTCCCCATGGAGACACACTAGGCCTAATGAATCCTTTCTTTAGAAGATCCTAAAGTTTCACCTGTAATTCCTTTAGTTCTATAGGGGCCATGCGATAAGGGGCTTTTAACACTGGTGCTGACCCGGGGAGTAGGTCTATAACAAACTCTGTCTCTCGGTCCAAAGGCAATCCTGTCAAGTAAGTCAGAAATACATCAAGAAATTCCCTTACCACATCTAGTTCATTTAATGGTCTGACCTCTGTCTCAGTATCTATTATAGATGCCAAGTAGCCTTGACATCCTTGGACTAGTAGCTTCTTCATCCAAAGTGCTGACACAATAATCCTCTTGTGTTTCTTTGGCTTATCACCTACAAAGGTAAATTCTCCTTCATCACAGGGTTTGAAAATTATCACCTTCTCTGCACATAACACACTGGCCCTATAAGAGGACCACCAGTCCATTCCTAAAATCACATCAAAGTCAGTCTTTTCCAACTCGATCAAGTATGCATTCAAGTCATGTCCATTTATCGTCATCGGACACGGTTCATACACATAGTTCAAATCCACCACACTTCCTATGGGTTTACTCACTGCCAAGCACTAGGTCAAGCTCTTAGGTGGAATTCCCATCTTTCTTGCAAATGTTGGTGACATGAACAAATGGGATGCTCCTGCATCAAATAACACATGTGCAGGCAACAATGATATTAATAAGGTACCTATTACCACACCTAGTGCAGCTTTCGCATCCTCAGCTGTCATGCCAAATGCCCTTCCCTGGGGTCTCTAGCCCTGTGGTGGCTGTGCTAGCCTATTAGCTGCATATATTTGTTGGGGCCTAGGTGGTAGGGTGTGAGGGGCATCACCCGGCCGACGGTGGGGCCACATCCTAGCTAAGTGACCAAGCTAGTCACAGTGAAAGCACCTGAGGTTTGAGCCCACCGACTGAGATAGACCACGGGAGCAGGAGGACTGGGAGGCTTGACTTGCTTCAGGATTTCTTGACTGGACTGAAGTTGGGTTGATATAAGGACCTCTTGATAGCTTGTTGGCTCCCCTAGAATCAGAGGACACCATGGGCCTCTTCCACATTCCTTTCTGGGCCGAGAAATTGTCCCTATGTCGGTCTTCAAGGGACTTGGCCACTTGGACCACTTCAGTATATATCTGCAACTTCAACCCAACCATAGTAGAACTGATACTTGGACTCAACCCTTTTTCAAACTTCTTGGCCTTGGCCCTGTCATTCTGAATGTGCTCTGGAGTGAAGCAGTATAGCTCCTCATACCTTTGTTTGTATTCTAGCACTGATCGGGACCCTTGAACCAAATTGGAGAACTCACTCTCCCTCCTATCCCAAAAGCTATCAGGGAAGTAGTTCCAAAAGAAGGTCTCCTTGAAGTCTTCCCAAGTCGGGGTTGGGTTCGTTGCCCTCATAATAGACTGAGTAGCCCTCTACCAAGCTTCGGCTTCATTTTACAATTGATAGCCAACAAATAGTATTTCATCAGTGCAGCCCATCAACTTAAAGACTTTCTCCATACCCCCAATCCATCTTGAGGGAAGCAACTAATCATGACTCACATTGGAGAAGTATGGGGGCCTCAGCCTTTGGAACTTCTCCATCATCTTGGTTAGGTCAGTCCAACCTTCTAGGCCTGCCCTTACACTTGCCCAGGTACTTGTCCTTGAAATTTCCCTTGTACCTATCCTTGCACTTGTCCATGCATTTGCCCTCGCATCCCATTGGATGTTTGAAGGATGGCTGCGCCAACTGGCACTAAGGTTGGTGCCGATGGAGTAGGGGGTATGGGAGGTGCAATCCGGGCCTTAATAGCTGCCTGGATCTGGGTATCAATCCCCGCCATGAACTGGGTTTGCCTCTCTTCCATTATGTTGGCAACATCTTGTGCTGTGAGAATGGGTGGGGCCAGTGTCACATTGCATGGTCTACCTCAGTTCCATGTAGGGGAAGAGGGAGGTGACACATTGGAGCAAGATCGGGTGTTCCAGCGCGACATGATTCCTGTTAAGGAATCTTAGTTAGTCACACATACATGTGTAGCAAGCATGTTAAGGTCAACATGCATAGTGGGTGCCACAAGTGCATATAACAAACATACTAGGGTTGGAACATGCATAGGGTCCCATATGATACTACAATCAACACATGCTTAAATAGAACCAAATCTTTATAAAATAAGGAAAGAAAATAAAATAAAAATCTTCCCTTTGTGTTCACCAGAAACAGGGGTACAAAGTCACCGAAAATAGGGCCATATCCATTGGATTCATCAGGTCTGTTTTCGGTGGCCTTGGCAGAGAGCAGTTTCAAAAAATTTTCTCACCAGAAATAGCTCACCAAATCTAGGTCCAGTATTTCTACTGGGGTGTTTCTGGTGGCCTTCTGGGCATTATAAATAGGCTTGGGTTTAGTGGTTTCTTCACAAAAACATACCCTTCTGTAGACACCCAATTTTGTCACCCTCCTCCGGCTATGATGAAAGATGGATCTTAGACGGGACTTCCGGCTTCCAATCAATGGAGATGGTGATGGAAACTTTCCCCTACCCAAAACCCTAGAAACCCCCACACGGGAGAGAAGAGGGTCTAATTTTAACTTTTTATATATGAAGGAATCCGATCAAGATGACCAAACGAATGGATAGTGCTCAAAAACACGATTCCGACGATATATAGCATACCAAAAGTGGACCAACGGATCTTCCGTAATCATCATCGAAAAAACCCATAAGCATGGCTAGCAAGCCAGTCTGCATGCGTGCCTGGTGCCCATGGGCTATAGCGCATGCTATCTGCACCAGCCCAGCCATGTACTACCCAGCCCAACCATACACTGTCCAGCCTAGCCATGCACTACCTAGCCCAGTAGCCTGCGCCTCCGCACCAGCTGCCCGTGCCCTCGTGACCAGTAGCTTATGCCCCCATAGCCAACTGTCGATGCCCCCATGGCCAGGAGCCTGTGCCCCCATACCAGCTGCCAGTGCCCCTGTGGCCAGCAGCCCCAGCCCACGCCCCTACACCACTGTCCATGACCCCGTAGGCATGTGCTTGTGCCCATTCCCTGTTGCCTACGTGTTGGCCTTCAGGCCAGCCTATACACATGCGCATGCTGGTTACTAGCCAGCATGCCTGCCTACTGCCCATGCCCATGCCCCCTTTGCCATTTTCTACCCATGTTATGGTGCCATGCTACATGCCGCACACCCAAATGCCACTACCCAGGTGCCACGCCCTGCACACCCACATGCCACTACCTGTGCACCATGCGTCGCACACCACTTTGCCCGCAATGTTTACTCTCCTACGCTAACCATGCCTTGGGCACTTTGGCCTAGTACCGTACCACCGTCCATGGCCAGGATTGGTGTTCCCCTGACCCGTTGGGTGAAGAGATTCCCTTTTCACCCACTTAAGACCAAAAAACCCTTTTTTGACTAAGGATTCTCTCTCCTAAGAATCTACTTTTTGCCCATTGGACAAAAACCTTCCCCCACCCATTTTTGTTCGAGAACCTCTTTTACCCAGTGTATAAAAAGCCCTATCCTCCCACTTGAGGCAAGAACCCTTCTTTCGTTCGTTGGATAAAGATGTTCCCTCTTTCCCATTGGCTAAAAAAACCTATAACTACCCCCTCCTTTAGATTTTAGACACCAAAACCCCACCTCACTCCCTTGTAGTGAGACTCTTCTCCCCTCCCCCTCTTGATTTTCGTTGGTTCTTCAAAGCGATCTTCATTAAGATCCGAAACCTTGTTCGGATCTTCAAAGTATTCTTCGGGACTTTGAAGATTTTCAATCCATGTTCTTAGTCCGATCTATTTTTTTACCAAAAGTAGTATGTTCTTCAGCCCCCTACTTTGAGTGTTCTTGAGTTTTACCCAAAGTATAAACCCCCCCCTTTGAGGTTCTTCAGGTCTACGGAGAGATCTTTGTCAAGATCCGAAAATCTTTTTGGATATTCAAAGTGTTCTTCGGGGCTTTGGAGCTCTTCAAATCCATTTTTAGGTCAATCTATTTCTTTCAAAAAATAGCAGTTCCTAGCGAAAGCCTGTCTGAGTGCCTGTAGAATCTTTTTAGAAATAGTCATTCCTAGCGGAAGCTCTACAAGAGTGCCACCTCAACCTAGCCCTCCTATAGCCTATCCCCAATGGAAGCTCTGTCAAAGTGCCATCTCATCCAAAGTCCAGAAATAGTCAAAGCCCTATCTGAGTGTAAATCCAGAGATAGCCTCCCTTGGCCGAAGCTCTGTCCGAATCAAAATACAAAAGTAACCATTCCTAAGCCAGAACATTGTCCGCACACCATCACAATCAACATCTCTCAAGAAAGGAAGTTGGAGGTCAAGACCATCTTCTCCTGAGCTAGGAGAACACGAAAGATAGTCCGAGCTGGTACTAATCAGGGGCCCACCCCTCTTAACTCGAGACAGGGGTCAAATTAGGGTATAATCTCTCTCCTTATTTAAGCATAATGTAGATATCTAATAGACCTTATTTTGATGTACATAGTAGTTTAAATTCAATCAAAGTATATATGTGTGATAACTTAGCCATGCATGTAGAATAGTAATAATTGTGGAAAATGTTCGTTCTTAAGCATCTAGTAGGAAGACTAGTTGAACGGGGTAGATTGGGTGCCTAACACCTTCCTAACTCTGTAACCTAACACTTACTCTAAATCTCTAGACCAGACCAACTTTTGGGCTCTTTTCTCTGGAATTGGGCCCACCCCTAGGTCCTAGGCCTATAATCCTAGGTGGTGACTCTAAACCCTTTTGTATGATCCTGATCCCCGTATTGGACCAT
>NC_056559.1:19833926-19834096 GCF_013358625.1 Macadamia integrifolia
GACTCTAAATCACCCGAATAGGCCTAGGTCTATCCCGTGAGGACCTTACAAATAGAAATGGCCGAAGTCAAGAGAAGGATAGCTCAGATATTGCATGCACTTCAGAATCCTCTCAGAACTGATCCCATGAATGAGCCGGAACTGGCTATGGGAGATGTGGATAAGAATGG
>NC_056559.1:19834116-19879926 GCF_013358625.1 Macadamia integrifolia
TCCCCCACCATCAAAGTGGAGGAACCTCTTCATCCTATCGCCCCCAGTCTTCATATCCTACCTCCCATATCACTTCGTCTTCATACCATCCCGCTTTATATCCCTCATCCTCATACCAATCCCATTCTCAAGGTTCAGTGTATAACCCAAAGGAAGGACGGGCGGATGGGTACGATTGGAAGGATATGCTTGCACTACCAAATTCCCCAAAGATGACCTCATCAACAGGATCAGTGAATACTTTAGGAGAAGAGCAGGAAAGTGATCCCACTTCTCTAATTCAGCCCACTATATCTTTAGAGGACGATCCAGAGGTAATTGAAGAGGTTATAGTTGATCTTCTCTGAATAGTAACCGCATTGGCCATAGGGGAACAAGTTAAGGAACAAATCTCCCTAATCCACATAGGGAGTGACACAGAGGGTGATGAGTCAGGACTGGTCCAACTTCAAGCCATTGATATCAAGACCAACCCTATGAAAATCTTTAGGTCCATACGCTCTGAGTACTACGAGTGTTTGGATGCTGGAGAATTTGATGGTCCAGAAGAATCTGATGAAGAACCAAGTGAGGGGGAAATTAGTGAAGAAGAGGATGATGACAATGACGATGAGGATGAGAAGGATGGAGATGACTCTGATTCTCAAGAGGATGATGGGAATCCAAACTGGGATGACTACCAAAGGCCTTGGTACAATGATGATGATAAGTCAGAATGCTACTCACCAGAACATCCGATATGTTTCTTAGTCTATACTATTGGTGGTGATGATTTAATAGCTAATCCGACAGATGGCATTTACCCTTCCCTCTATATGGGAGGAGATGATTCTATGTCAGATTTAGAAAGTGATGAAGGATCTAAGGAGCCGATGCAAGCTTATCTGGACGAACCTGAATCTGAATTAGAGATGGAGGAAAAGCTATGTGAAGTGTACTGCAACACATTGAGAATGCAGGAGAGGGTGGAAGAAATTGACAATATGCTGGGTGAAGTAACTACTAGTGATTGTTACTACCATGAGCAGTTGGATGATCTAAAAGAAATAGGGCCAGATGACACTTTTCCAAGGGTGGTAGATGCTGCATTCCAATAGCTTTCCAATACAATCAAGAAGCTACAAGCTAGGGCTATGGATATTTTTGGAGGACCTCGACTTCCCACCCTAAGTAGGGAAGGGGAATTAGAAGAAGAAGATGATTCTATGGTAGGGATAATCACCCTAACAAACATTGATGATGAAGACTACTATCCCACAGAGATTATTGTAAAGAAAACTATCAATGTGATGGAAACTAGAAGTGGGAAAGACTACAAGGGCAAGGCTCTAGCAGTAGAACAACCAAAGGCTAATGAGGCTGGAACTAGTAGCTTGAAGAAAGAACTGGAGAACCCAGTCATGGTTCAATTCAAGAAGTCCCAAGCAAACATCTCAATTTGGGATTCTTGATGGCATCCCCCACACACCGTGAAGTAGTCTTGAAGTCCCTAACTAATGTACAGGTGCCGATCGAAATAAATCTAGCACATCTCGCATATATAGTAGGGGTAACATATGCAGTGCAATCTCTGATGTTCTGAGATTCAGAGCTTCGCAAAGGGGTCCAGCACAATCGAGCTCTCCATATCACAGTAGAATGCCTTGACAAAGTGGTTCCCTAGGTTCTTGTTGACAACAAGTCTGCTTTGAATGTGCTACCATTGAGATTAGCAAAGAGTATTGGCATCAACTTGAAAGAAATGAGGCCAACCACCCAAACCATACAGACGTATGACAACACCAAGAGGAAGATCATTAGCATCATTACCCTTGCCGTAAAGATTGGCCCGATGAAGTTTGATATTGATTTCCAGGTCATTGATATACCCGTAGCCTTTCACATGCTCTTGGGAAGGCCTTGGTTGCATCCTACGAAGGCAGTGTCCTCTAGTCTCCATAAAAAAATGACGTTCATTCATGAAGGGAAGGTGATCATAGTAACCGAAGATCTTGAGGTGGTTAATACTTTGGCCAATATAGAAAATGGGGAAGAACAAGACCAGGAAGTCCAACTGAATGGTTTTGAATTAGATACAACTTGTGCGGCCATTACCAAAGAAGGGCTAAAGGAGGAAGTCCCAGCTAACTATGAAGTCATCTGGATTCCGCCAGTGAATCAGATAATGAAGAATAGGTAATATTTTTCTGGCATGGGACTAGGAAAATATCATCAAGGAGTTCCAAAGCAGCCTAGTTTGGCGGTGAACAAAGGAAAGAATGGTCTCAGGTACACTCCTCCGACCACCAAGGGGTAGAAAGTGTTGAGGATGACTAGGAAGATCTCTGTCTCTTACTACCCTACTCTCAATGGGTATTTTGTAAAAGAAGGAGTGGATTTCCCCTTTTGTGGTAATGTAAAGCCATGGTTTGATGAAACCATAGCAAAGATGCAACCAGGATTTGAAGTGTTTTTTCAAGACAAGTTCGACTGGGTGACTCATGAATTAGAATAACAGAAAATGCTAGTCAATGAAAGTGACTAAGATAGTTGCATCACTGGAATAGAAAAAATTGCACTAATTGAGACTGGGTCTTCCTCTGGTGATCCTACAACATTGATCCAATCGAAGGAGACAACTAGTCCTCGAGTTCTCATGAAGAGAGAATGGGAGAAGAAGATAAGGATCACCTGGAGTCTGCCACTTCCTATTGATTTGAAAGGCTTCATTTGCTCACTCCTACAAGAGCCAAGAGCCTGAGAGCTATATGAGCTTAAGCCTCATCCTTTCAGAGGAAGAAGTGTGTATGCAAAGCAAAGAAGAGCACAGAGAATGATGGTCTGTATGTACTATGCCCGAACTAACTGCAATAGGAAGTCTCGTGAAGGTGGTCAAAGATGTGACCGAGGCATTAGGATGGCATCCCTCAACAGGCTCGAAAAAATGGACTTCATAGAAAAAGGATTGAACAGTCTCCACCAATCTTCACTCCTCAGAAAGTTCAGCTTCCGAGAGCACGAGATTGATTAGTTGGTATTCGTGAAGAAATAGGCACCTGTCCAAAGGAACCATTGCGCCATGAAAGAAATAGCAACAAATTTTTTAGAAGGAGAAGAAGGCTCTTTACCACACCTCATCATCCATCAAGCCATTGAACCACTTCTGAACTGGACAAGCATTAGAGAAAACTTCAAGTTTATTCATGCTATTGAGTCAACCAACCTAAGTACCCCTGCCAAGAGCATCAAGCCAGTTATCAAGTCTGTAGTCGAGTCTGTTGTTTATGATTCTGTGTCAACCTCCCCTCTTGAGGAGAGTCTAGAGTCCTTGTATGTCAAGTCTGTTACTCCTTCTCTCATGAATGAAATTTCTGATTCCAAGTACGACTTACCTCCTTTTTCTGATGATGTTCTTAATAAATATCAAGAATCAATAAAACAATGCAAACAAAGAAAGCCCAACCCATCCGTGAGGATACTCGGGTTATTAATCTAAGAACCAACCAATGCCTTTAAGAGGTAAAAATTGGCAATACCCTTGATGATGAAGAAGTAGAACAAATGATTAGTCTTCTAAAAGAATTCACCGAGGTCTTTGCTTGGTCTTATGAGGATATGGCTAGTATCGACACCAACATTGTGCAGCATCGATTGCCGACTTACTCTGGGGTGAAGCCGATAAAGCAGAAACTTCAAAGAATGTGGCCACAATGGAGTGAGAAAATCAGTGAAGAAGTTGTGAAGCAATGGAATGCAGGATTTTTACAAGTGGTAAAGCACCCCCAATGGTTGGCCAATATTGTACCAGTACCAAAGAAATATGGCAATGTATGAATGTGGGTGGACTGCCGAGATCTTAATAAAGTAAGCCTTAAAGATGACTTTCCATTACCTCACATTGATGTATTAGTGGATAACACAGTGGGGCATGCTTTATTATCATTTATGGATGGATTCTCATAATACAACCAAATAAGCATGCACCTAGAAGATTGTGAGAAGATAGCCTTCACCACTTCATGGGGAACCTATTATTACAAGGTGATGCCTTTTGGATTAAAGAATGCCGAGGCAACTTATCAGAGAGCAACTATGGCCATATATGCATGACAAGATGAACAAAGATGTGGAAGTCTATGTGGATGACATGATAGTGAAGTTAAAATATCGGCAGGGGGCATATTCCCGTGCTAAGGTGTTTCTTTGAAAGAATCAAGAAGTATCAACTGAAGCTGAACCCTCAGAAGTGTGTATTTGGGGCAACAACAGGAAAGTTGTGTTAGGTTTCTTGGTGAGTGAAAGAGGCATTGAAGTTGACCCTATCAAGATCAATGCAATTCAAGAAATGCCCACATCGTGGACTAAGAAGCAAATACGAGGACTTTTAGGTCAAATCCAATATATTGGCAAATTCATAGCTCAGTTGACTATAATTTGTGAACCAATTTTCAAGCTACTAAAGAAGGACCAGCCCATGGAATGGAATGACCAATGCCAACAAGCTTTTGACAAAATCAAGGGATACCTCATGAACCCACTAGTATTGATACCTTCGGTGGAAGGAGAGCCGCTTCTGTTGTATCTATCTATAGGAGAATACTCCATGGGTTCTTTGCTAGCATAGAAGGAGACAAAAGAAGGAGGAGAGCATGCTATATATTATCTCAGCAAGAAGTTCCGGGAGTATGGGACACGGTACACATCTTTTGAAAGAACTTATGCTGCACTAATTTGGGCAACGAAAAGGTTGCAACACTACATGGTTTCTTATTCAGTGCACTTGATCTAAAGGATGGATCCCATCAAATATCTCTTCGAGAAGCCTGATTTAACAGGAAGGATGGCCCATTGGTTGCTTTTACTATCAGAGTTTGACATCACCTATGTTACTCAGAAATCTATCAAAGGGCAGGCTATAGTCAATCATTTGTCTGCCCACCCCATAGAAGATGGAAGATCCTTGGATGATGCCTTTCCCAATGAAGGAATTGCAATGATGGAAGAAGAAGATACAGTTAATGAATGGCAGTTATTCTTTGATGGTGCAGCCAATTAGAAGGGATGTGGTGAGGGAATATTGCTTGTCACTCATAGTGGCCTTTATTTTTCATCATTTCGCCTTGATTTCCCCTGTACTAACAACATTGCTAACTATGAAGCTTGTGCTTTGGGACTAGAAACGGCCCTAACCATTGGGGTCAAAAGGATCAAGGTGTATCGAGATTCATCCATCGTCATTTGTCAGACGCAAGGAAAGTGGAAAAATAGAGATGAAAAGCTGAAGCCGTATCAAGAACATCTAGAAGAGATGGTTGAACACTTTGAGAAGATCTCGTTCAAATACTTCCAGAGGGATGACAATAGGTTTGCTGATGCCCTTGCAACCTTGGCTTCCATGGTAGAATGCAATCCTATGGCTAGGGTCCGACCATTCTTGGTAGAACAAAAAAGTAGGCCCATTTATCAGAATTCGGTGAATTCTCTCACTATTGATGGTCGGTCTTGGTTCGCTCACATAGTGGATTTCATTAGGGAAAGGAAGTACCCCGTTGAGGCAACTGAAAGAGAAAATAAGTTTTTGAGAAGATATGCCACCCAATTTATTCTTCAAGAGGATTTGCTAAATAGGAGATCCTATGACGAAATACAGTTGTTGTGTGCAGATGAGGAACAAGTTACAACCATCATGGAGGAAATTCATCAAGGTCATTTGGACCCCACATGAATGCCAACTTGTTATCTAAGAAGATCCTTAGGCTAGGATATTACTGGAACACAATGGATGCAGATTGCGTGAACTTGGTCAAGAAATACCACAAGTGTCAAATATTTGCTAATATCATACATGTTCCACCAACAGAGTTGCATTCGCTTAGTTCACCTTGACCATTCTTCACTTGGGGCATTGACATAATTGGGAAGATCAACCCTAAGGCATCTAATGGTTTGAGTTCATCTTGGTAGCCATTGATTATTTCACCAAGTGGGTAAAAGCTCAGTCCTGTGCGGTCCTCATGTTTGCTAAGGTAGACAAATTCATCCAAGAAAATATTATTTCTCGATATGGAGTACCTCAAGAATTGATATCAGATCAAGGATCCCATTTCTGGGGCAAGACTGACAAAATCTGCCCAAAGTTTGGTATCCAAAGACATCACTCTACCACTTACGGGCCACAGACCAATGGGGCAGTGAAGCAACCGACAAGAATGTCAAAGTCATCCTGTAGAAAATGGCGGAAACACACAAGCATTGGGCTGATAAGTTGCCCCTTGCTTTATGGGCATACCGGACTTCTGTATGATCCTCGATAGGGGTAACCCCTTTTTCCTTGGTATATGGGGTTGAGGCGGTTCTACCCTTGAAAATCCTGATACCATCCCTAAGGGTGCTCCTTGATAGTCAGCTACCTAAAGGAGAGTGGATGAAAGCTAAACATGATGAGCTCAACTTTCTCGACGAAAGGCTTATGAAAGCCATGGATAGTCTGAAGAAATATCAATTGATAATGGCCCGGGCCTTTAACAAGAATGTGAAGCCCCATCACATAGAGGTGGGAAAAATTGTTCTTTGGGAACAAAGAGCCCTAATTCATGACCCAAGAGAAAATTTAGGCCCAACAGGAGTGGCCCATTCATTGTCAAAGAAATTCTACCAAGCAAAGCTGTGAAACTCATAGACCACAACAGCGATGAAATACCCGGACTGGTTAACATGGATCAACTCAAGAAATATTATATCTGAAAGGGTGAATAGCCTGAACTACGTCAGACCTGATTCCTTTCCAGGGATACATAGGCAACTTGACATGTGCAACTGTGGTCTCAGCCATCTAAAGGCAATAAATTGGTTCCTCGATTAATAACCAAAGTATCTTAAAAGATCATCATAGTTTGTGTCCCCCAAGAATCACCATTTGGCATAAAAGGCCATTAGGTATCTATCATCCACCCATTGGTCTGTCACTTCTTATCCAGGGTTCTATCCCCCAAGAATCGCCATTTGGCATGCAAGGCCATTAGGTACCTGTCATTCACCTATGGCCCGTCCACCCTTATCCAGGATTCTATCCACTAAAAAGAAAATAGCCACCTGGCACCAATTTATCAAGGCCACTTTATCCCCCACCTTTGATCAGTTAAAAAAAAAAGAGCTTGATGCAATAGTGGTAAAGGCTGGTTTTAGTCATTAGCTAATGAGTAATGCTTTGATAAATTATCATATCTCTTTGTTTGTGTTGGTTTCAAGAAAACTTATGGGCTTGTTGGATGAGACATTGAGGAAATGAACTTTAGACATAAATAAATGGGCACCAGGATTGTTGGAATCCATGAATGTGTCATTTCTTGGCAGGATTGGATGGGTGAAGCTACATCACCAATTACTCCTGCAGGTGCCTCAACACTGGGATGCGAACTTGCATGTATTTCGATTTGGATTAGTAGAGATTTTCCCAACTCTCGAAGAATTTTGGGTTTGTATGTTATCTTCACCCAAAGGCAATTTGCTCCAACCATTTTTGAAGAAAAATTACTCAGGGGAAATTTAGTACCTCTTCGGATGGAAAGAAGAGAAAGTGAAGCAATTTTTCAGGTATGGGAAGATCGACATTCTGAAGGTGGCCCAGATCTTCATCCAATATCTACCAATGAGAGGAATCCATCAATAGAGATCACAGGATGCTTATTTACTTTACATGAAGCTCGTTATGTTCTCCGCACTCCCAGGCATGGTGCACCATCTGTTCTGATTGAGGTGGTAAAATAGTTGAAGAAGGGAGGTGACATCATCACTATGATGCTTGTAGAAACATTCAAAGGATTCAATGACAAGAGCCATGGCCACAGATTCAGACTAGACCATTATCAAGGGAGTCTTGCTATTTTTCAGATTTGGGTCCTTGAGAAGTTGAAGTTAACAAAACCATTAAAAGGAGGCCCACTCGGAGCTCTTTACTACCAGGACAAGAGGGAAGTTTCGTAATTCGACCTCATCACTGATTTGGAGAAGTTCCTGCAAGAAAGAACTGTGCAAGATATCGCAGGGAGGGGCCTAGGGAGGCCAGAAGAAGATTTTTTGATGAAGACCCCTGGTTACAATTATGTCAGGTTGATGGGATTGACTCACACATCCTTTTATTTGCCTATGTACATTAGCCAATATATATGGGCTTAAGGAGAGAGACCCAGAGGAGTTAGTGAACTTTCACCCACCTCAAGAATTGTCTCCCCATCTTATACTCACCTATCCCATCTATGGTAGGAAAATTGTTCCCCTTTTCATGTAATTCACTTAGTAATAAAATGAGGAAGTATTTGGATTTTCGTGTTACCCCGATTATTCTAATTATGACTTGAGTTATGGAATTGATTATGCCTGAACATTGCAAGCAAACAAAAAACAAAAAAAGAAAGATTTTCTTTGTGCCAAAAGTAAGTTTTCATACGATGCTGAAATAAAATGATAAACAAACAAGGGGAGGGAAAAAGAAGAAAGAAAGAAAATATCCATGTGTTTGTGTTTCCAATAAATGTAGGAACAAATCCCTATAAGTCAAAAGCCATCATCTGAGCCGTACTCTGAACCATCCTCATGTAGCACTAGGGAATCCACAGATGCTAGTCTAGCCTACTCCAGCCTCTGGGTCGGGTCCTGAATCAGCGTGTCCTGCCATGCAATCTCCCGATCCTTGGCAACTATCACTTCACACAGGCCGTAGTGCATCCTCTTAATCTCAGCATAGACCTATGGGGACACCTGAGAAAGAGCATATCAGCCAGATGAAATCAAGAGTTAATTGGAGGATGATTAGATACTCACATAATCATAAGGAATAGGAAACCCAAGGGAAGCGTCTACATCTGTGTTTGGCTCCAGAAGATGAGGTAGAATGGGGTTGGCTGCGTTGGGATAGGTCCAGGTAGGAAAGCCACCGAAGGGGACATTAGTAACCCTGAGAGACCCTCCGGCACTGGTAGAGGGTTCTGCTTGTGAAGGATCGGTAGCACTGGCATGCGACCGAATAAAAAAAGGATCTACACATCTCACTCTCCCCTGAAAGAACATCAGTCAAGACCAAAATAGAAAAGGATTTGGAGGACATACTTAAGAAAGGGTAACATACCACTGGACCATCAGGACCAAGAGGGGTACATACTATCTCCTCCTCCAGGAAGGCTTCGTAGTCCCTATCCTGATCCAGGAATGAGTCATCCCATACTCTGCCAGCCAAACGCTCCATCTCGTCTGCTGGGATGATCTCTGGGTAATGCATAGTGGGTGGAGGAAGACCGGAAGAAGGGCACGGCTTGATATCCAACCACTGGGGTACTACTTCCTCTCCTAAATACCAAGTGTGACCCTACATTCCCCAAAAAAGGACTCGGTGATCGGATAAGTGCTTAACCAAGGCTAATCTTTCAAGATCTGAAAACACGAGGTCATGGAATGGTCTCCAAGTAACCTATGAAACCAAGGAGAAGTAAGTACAGCAGAAGATGAAAGGAATATCAGTGTCAGATATGGCATACCTCGGTGAGATCGTTCACAAGAGAACAAGCGGTGGTCCCCAGAGGATGGCGTCGAGCCCTGAGCACTTGATTATATCCCCACTTCATGGCTATAGGGAAGAAGAATGCCTTAGGATTCCTCAGTTTGGGAGATATGGTCCCCAAATGCTCGAAGCACCAAAGGCTGTCTTAAGAAATTAAAGTAAGAAAGTGCAATCTAGATGAATGAAAAGAAATGGGTACAAGAAGGAAAGTTATTTGAATAATGAAGCCTACCCCCTTGAGGCCCCTATCTCCATAGGACAGCAGATTTAGGGATCGCAAGAGATATCCATAGGCAGCCCCACCCCAATCCCAAGAGTCTACCATACGAAGATCTCGAAGGACGTAGACCAGACGGATATCCACTCCCCCTCGGAGGTCACTGAAGAGGTACTAACCCATAGCAAACAGTAAGAAGGAACGGGGCACCTGAGATATGTTACCTGGGTTCTCCCCCAGGGTGGCTTTCCACCATCGGGCACTAATCTCCCCTAGGCGAATGTGTGTTTGGCCGGCCGCAATGGTAATGCCAGTCAAGTCTGTGAACTCCTGGATAGTCGGAACTCTGGGAAGGGTCATGGATCTACCACCGAATGGAATGCCTATCAAGGCATAGAAACACAGAGGGGTGATGGTGATCTAGCCAACAAGGAGATGAAAAGAACGAGTACTCGGCCATCACCGCTCCATCAAGGCTCCCACCAGTGCTGGGTTAAACTTTTGGGTCTCTACCAAAGCTAGCTGGCCCAGATATGGTGCATCAATTGTCTGCTTTACTCTACGAAGAAGCATCTTATGCCATGATTGAACCATGTTCAGATGGCCATACGAGGCTAAGGTCGATGGTTCCTTCTACTCATGCTAAAGGAAATAAAAGAATGCAAAAAAAAAAAATAATAAATAAACAACAAAAAGCAAAACAAGATAAAAAGAAAGACAAAGCAAAAATAAAAGATAATTATTTTAATACAATGACTTACCCAGGAACTCCATATGGAGTTGCAGATATGATTCCGACTGTTATAAAGAGTCTGCCCGGAGTACCAGTCACCCAGGCCCTCATTCCTGTGGGAAGGATTGCTGCAACTCTCAAGCTGGACTTCTCCTAAAGTCTTTCTCATTCTCCTATCAGCCATATTTTCTGAAAATTATAAGAAGCCCCATAAAGTTTCTCAAATTGCATAAAAGCCCACAAGAATATCAAATTCTCCAAATGAATCATCCTTTAAGAATAAGATGAAGAATCCTCAAGAACTTCAAGAGCAAGGTGAAAAACTCCAAGAACAAAAAGGAAAACTCCAAGAAAAACCAGAGAGCTCTAGGAACTCAAAACTCACTTAGAAAAGTTAAATGAAGAATGAACAGGGGAGGGGACCCATTTTATATAAAAAATTTGTTCTTCCAAATAAAAAATAATAATAATAATAATAAAAATTTTAAAAGATTTCAAATCAAGCATCAGAATTCAAATCAAATTCCAAATCAAAAAGCAAAATTCCAAATCAAAGAACCAAAAATCAAGAAGAGACATAATCTCATTGACCCGGCCCCAAGTGCCCCAATTGCATTTACCCAGTCCTAGGTGGCCCAACCTTGTTAACCCTGCCCCAGGTGGCCCAATTGTATTGACCTGGCCCTAGGTGGTTCAATGTCATTAACTCGGCCCTAGGAGGCCCAACCCCTTTGAATCAGTTTCGAGTGGCCCGATTTTATAGACCAAATCCCTAAACCGACACATGTGAAGCCCAGCTACGGAAAATCAAAGAATCAAATGTTGTTATTTGTGGCAAGATTGGAAGAGTAGTGAATTCCTCTCTAGTAACCGTTGGTCTCAGATAGTCCAGATTAGGTCGAAAAGACCCAGCATGGAGACTATATTCCCTGAACTGGCACATGCGAGGCCCAGCTAAGAAAGAGTCAAAGATCAAAGTACTAATCTTTTTGCAGGATTAGGAAGAGCAGTGAATTCCTTTCCCCCAATTGGCAACACAGGTAAGTCCTAAAACTTTAGAGCTAATTTTGTTGCATTTTTCAACTCCGTCATAAATGAGTAAGATGACGACAGTATATGCTCCAGGTGACAAAATATGGTCATTCTTTTCTTTGCCCTTCGGCCGTTGGCACAGGCCTCGGCTAAAGAAGGGCATTCTGTAGACACCCAATTTTGTCACTCTCCTCTGGCTATGATGAAATATTGATCTTGGACATGACTTTCAGCTTCTGATCAATGGAGATGGTGATGGAAACTTTCCCTTACCTAAAACCCTAGAAACCCCCACGCGGGAGAGAAGAGGGTCTAATTTTGACTTTTTATAGACAAAATAATCTGATCAAGATGACCATAGATGGATAGTGCTTGGAAATATGATTCCAATGATATATGGCACACCAAAATTGGACCAACGGATCTCCCATCATCATCACCGGAAAAACCCATAATCGTGAGCACTGTGCTGGTTGGCCTACATGCGTGCCTTCTGCCCATGGGCTGCAATGCATGCTGTCTGCTCCCGCCCAGCCATATATTGCCCAGCCCAACCCAGCCATTCAATGCCTAGCCCAACAACCCCACGACCAGTAGCCCATGCCCCCGCGGCCAACTGCCCATCCCCCGCACCAGCTACCTAGCCCCCACGGCTAGTAGCCTATGCCCCCATGGCTAGCAGTCCGTGCCACCGCACCACTACCCATACCCCACGAGCACGTGCCTATGCCCATGCCCTATTGCTTGTGTGATGGCCAATAGGCTAGCCCACGTGCATGAGAGTGCTGGCCAGCAGGCCATCCCGCACACATGGGTATCCTGGCTACTGCCCAGCATGCCTGCCTATTGCCTAGCATGCCTGCCTGCTGCCCATGCCTGTGCCCCCTTTGCCATTTTTTGCCCATGTCATGGTGTCGTGCTACTCGTCGCACACCCACATGCCACTACCCATGTTCCACATGCCACAAACCCATGTGCCACTACCCATGTTCCACATGCCACAAACCCATGTGCCACTACCCGTGCACCATGCGCCACACACCCATGACATCGCCTGCATTGCTTACTCTCTTACACTGACAATACCTTGGACACTTCGGCCTAGTCCCGCAAGCCACTATCCATGGCTAGGATTGGTGTTCTCCTGACCCAACGGGTGAAGAAATTCCCTCTTCACCCACTTAAGACCAAAAAATCCCTTTTTCACTAAGGATTCTCTCTCCCAAGAATCCACTTTTTTCCCATCGGACACCCCCACCCATTTTGGTCTGAGAACCTCTTTTACCCAGTGTATAAAAGCCCTATCCCCCCACTTTAGGTAAGAACCCTTCTTTCGTCCATTGGATAAAGATGTTCCCTCTTTCCCATTGGCCGGAAAAACCTATAAATACCCCCTCCTTTGGATTTCAGACACCAAAACCCCACCTCACTCCCTTGTAGTGAAACTCTCCTCCCCTCCCGCTCTTGATTTTGTTCGAGTCTTTGGAGCGATCTTCATCAAGATCCAAAATCTTGTTCGGATCTTCAAAGTGTTTTCAGAACTTTGAAGACCTTCAATCTATGTTCATAGTCTAATCCATTTTTTTCCAAAAGTAGTACGTTCTTCAACCCCCTCCTTTGAGTGTTCTTGAGTTTTACCCAAAGTAGAAACCCCCCTTTGAGGTTCTTTGGGTCTACGGAGAGATCTTTGTTAAGATCCGAAACTCTGTTCAGATCTTCAAAGTGTTCTTCAGGGCTTTGGAGCTCTTCAAATCCATTTTTAGGTCAATCCATTTCTTTCCAAAAATAGCAGTTCCTAGTGGAAGCCCTGTCCGAGTGCCTTAGAATCTTTCCAGAAATGGCCATTCCTAGTGGAAGCTCTGTCGAAGTGCGAACTCAGCCTAGCCCTCCCATAGCCTACCCCCAATGGAAGCTCTATCGGAGTGCCACCTCATCCTAAGTTCGAAAATACCCTTCCCTAGTCGAAGCTATATCCTAGTCTAAATCCGGATATAGCCTTCCCCAGCTGAAGCTCTATCCAAATCCAAATTTGAAAGTAACCGTTCCTAAGCAGGAACCCTGTCCGCATACCATCACAATCAACATCTCTCAAGAAAGGAAGTTGGAGGTCAAGACCATCTTCCCCTGAGCCAGGAGAACACGAAAGATAGTCCGAGCCGGTACTAATCAGGGGCCCAACCCTCTTGACCCAAAACAGGGGTCAAATTTAGGTATAATCTCTCTAATCATTTAAGTATAATGTAGATATCTAATAGACCTTGTTTTGATGTACATAGTAGTTTAAATTCAATTAATGTATATATGTGTGATAACTTAGCCATGCATGTGGAATAGTAATAATTGTGGAAATGTTCATTCTTAAGCATCTAGTAGGAAGATTTGTTGGACCGGGCAGATTGGGTGCCTAACACTTTTCCAACTCTGTAACCTGACACTTACCCTAAATCTCTAGACTAGACCAACTTTTGAGCCTTTTTCTCCAGAATTGGGCCTACCCCTAGGTCCCAGGCCCATAATCCTAGGTGGCGACTCCAAACCCTTTTGTATGATCACAATCACCATATTGGACCATCATCAAATCCCCATTTTGAATGATGAACTTTATACTCTTATGAAATAGACCTCCACGTATCTTTGAGTGGTGATACTACAGTGCAAGGCCCGTAAGTAAAGCACAGACAATACAAACCCCTCCCCTCACACATAAAAGAGAGAGAGGAGAGAGGTCGGGATGCAAGTCATTTTCCCCCTAAGGGTAGAGAGACATCAGTCCATCTCCGGCCGCTACCCTCACACCTACGTGTTGAAAGTGAGGAAACGACCAAGGAAGGTCTCCCCAGCTATCTCCCACCTTCTCCTTACGATCTTGTGCTTGATTGCCACTGTACACACATCCAAGGTGAGTTCTTCTTCTTCTCTGATCTAGGTTTTGAGATTTTCTCTTTGGTTTTAGGCTTCCTTCCTAACTTAGGTTTTGTTCTTCTTAAACCATAGAAACCTTTTTTTGCAACCACATCTAGTCACCGTGTTCATCCTCGTCGTGCTACCGCTCAACCACAACTGGCCATTCCTACGGAGGAGCAATATGATCATCAGTTGTTCTGGCCTGTGGAGGAATAGGATCACTGGGACAGTTTTGAGTATCAGAACGTTGATCCGGGCAAGTCTATGCATGTAAGAGACTTTCAACGGTTCCGCATCCATCAATGCTTCGATGCTATAGGGTGGTACTACATATTAAAGTCAAACATGAAGTACTACCCACAGCTCATGAGGCTCTTCTACTATAACTGCGATACGAGAACTATGGTTCTGAGGAGATGAGGATCACCTTGAGGGTGAAGGGGGTCGATATCTCCTTTGGCATGGTACAATTGGCCAACATCCTGATGATCTCCAATATAGGAAACTGGCCTACTGCCCTCCCAGAACCCTATCCTATGAGTTTCATAACTTCGAGGTTCAGACAGAGATGGACAACATGCTCACAAGGGAGGCTTCTAGATGGCACCTAAATGCCAACTATTGGCCTACACCAAAGGATATGTGCCGAATCATTCAACTGAACATCCTTCCTGCCAGCGGACACTTTGATGAGGTGTCTATCCTGTAAGCCTATGTTACATATTGTGTCTTCATGGGGCTGCCAATCTATCTTCCCTATCCGTTGATGTGTACCATGGTGACAAAGGCTGGGGCGGGGGTACGTAGGTTCGAAAACCTCTATTATGGTGGATCCTAACTGAGGTATTCACACGTTTTAGGGTGGAGCTGGAAGACGAAGAGAGTCTGGGGGTTGATGTTCTGGACTTCAACCAAGAATCTCTGCAAAAGATGAAACTCAATATGGATGAGGCAACTGAGGATGAGGCTAAAGGAGAGCAACCGATGGATGTAGAGGGTCAGCCGAAAGGTGGTGATGGGGGTGGTCATGATGGTGACCAGGAGGGTGACCAGGAGGGTCATGGAGGTGCCAACCTTCCACATGGGCCTCCTGTTGGGGTGGTTCCACCACCTAACCCATAGGCTATGGGCACTACTGTAGCCTCCTCATCCTATGGCACCAGGGGTTTGAGGCCCTATGGACTTAATAACGTGATGGCTTGCCTGGATACCACCACCAACCTACTGAGGAGGATGGATACTCGGCTGGAGAGTGTGGATAGGAGTTACTACCTCTTGGATAATCGAGTGGCCCCCCTTGAGACACAGATACAGGCAATGGTCTTCCACCTTGCCATTCCAGTGCCAGGGCCGAGAGCGCAAGGTCAGAATCAAGCTCAAGGCTAGGAGCAAAATCAGTAGTAAGATCAGCAGCAATAGTGGCTTATGTTGCAATGGTAGTCTTAGGATTTCCCATTTTATGCTTTTCGGCATAGCCTACTTTCTTTACATTTCTAATGTTCTTGGTGTTAGTTTGCATTTTATATTCTATCATTTGCTTCTGTCATTTGAATTCCTAGATTTTTAGGCTAGTTAGGATTTCCCACTTTCTGTCATTTATTTTAAGAAAATTGGTGTAAGCTCTTGTATTCAAGTTCCTTATTCAATGAATGGCTTTAACACCTAAACTTGTCTCCTACTTGTGCAATTCTATTATTTATTGTCATTGAGGTTTTTATTCTTAATCCTAATACCCAAATCAAGGTTCGAGTAAGATCGTGAGTTAAGGCAGAGCATCACGCTCTGATACCAAGCTATCACACCCCACTTCTAGTAAACCCAACTTACTATTAGGAATACCAGCGGTATAAGTAAGATGCTTACCCGTCTTACCAACCTACCAGGATCTCTAATAGTAGTACTTTAACATTCACAATCTCACAATACGAACCAAACCAATAGCAGTAGAATCAAAGTATAATAGCAAAATCATAATTAAAATGGGGTGATATCATATATATGTAACCAAGTTATTCTATTACAATAATTCAAGACTTATACATAATAAGCCCAAAAGTATACAAATCACAAGGTCGGCTTCTGGCATCCACAAGTCACCTACGCCATAGTCAGGCCCTGATGAGGTTGACTCACCACCCAACCGTACTACTGTACCTACATCATCATCTAAAAAGTAGCATATACGCGGGGTGAGCTTCCAACTTACTCAGTGAGGGGTGGGGTTCATGCACAACCAAGCACAAGCATTCATATATATAATATTCCATGATGACATGAATACAGGAATTAAACACATAGTCCATTATGCGAATGATGCAATCCATTTGTTTATTAAACCACCTAACAATGCAACTAAGTCTAGTAAATTCTACTATGACACATTAAGCTATATCCCTTGGCCCAGCACTCGCATATCAGTTACTTAGCGATACAAACCCTAGTTGTGGTTAGGAGCCTACTGGTCCTAGAATTTGATCGTCGGTCACCCAGCAAACCCCTGATAACCCTCTCCTAGCAGTCAAGACACTGAAATTACCATCGGTCACACTGGACTAGTTCCTACCTCCGGTAACAATCACATCATACTGTAGGTGTGGCATTCTGAAAAGGTTCATCTAACATACCACCATTGGGTTATCCAACACCTTACCCCTTGTTGGCAAGGGACGTAGCATTGGGAATGTCACCAAACCAAAATATCCTACATGCCTTGCATAATGATATAATTAGTATAGACCACATGACACCGGAATTACCATCGGCCATGAAGTAGGTCCATTTCTAAGTATAGTCCTAGGGCACACGATACCGGAATACCATCGGCCACAAAGTATAACCCACAACTATATACTTAATCTAGCATACAAAGCATTTGAGTATGGACAACACAACACTAGAATAACCATCGGATATGAATCATATCCATTTCCAAATTCAGTCTCGGAGTACACGATACTGGAATTACCATCAGCCACAAAGTGTAATCCGCGACTACATCTAATCTAATGCACATAATCATTGCATGAATGCAATAACCATATGGCAATCACAGTACCAGAATCACCTCGACCACACCGAATTCCGTCTCACAATATAGTAAATGCAACATCCATATGGAAATCACTATAGCGGAACCACCTCAGCTACACTAGATTCCATCTCACAACATACATCTTATATCAAATACATTTCCAGCAAGAATATACTATACAATAATATAACATGTCATGGAATATTATAATCATTTAAGCAATTAAATAATCATAGGAAAATCCTAACACATGTGAGTAGTTCTAAAATAATTAAACATTCTGAAAAAAAAAAGTCAACCATCCATCACCTCTGCTATAATTTATTGAATCGGTTTCTAAGTCCATCAATCGGGTGTTCAACTCACTATCGGCCTTGGGGTACGTGCACATCTCTGTCCTAGGCACAAAGCTAATCGAACGTCAATGCATTTCGGGAACGTCGAAAGGAACCTATAGGGATTACCCCAAAAGGGTATGGGTACTATCAAACTTTGATAGTCCAGGGTGTCACCGGATTCACCTCACTGGAAACAGGTGAAAACCCGCCAGATTCATTAGATGTGAATCCGGTGGCACTGGTGGAGAGCTCATAAGAGCTCCATGTTCACCGAAAATGACCCACTAGATTCAGGCCCAGGTGTTTCTGGTGGTTGTTTCCAGTGGAAACACAGAAGCTTACCCATAAATTTGGGGCTTTCTAACTCGGGCCTGATCGTCGGGGTTTGTTTCATGGAGTTTGTAGAGGGTGTTCCTACCTTCATTTTAAGCTGAGGAAATCCTGACTCCATCGGGCCATTTGGGAGATATGACGATCGAAAGATCGAAACCCTAGATGGTTGTTTGGTCACAAATGTTGCTGGAGCTCACCTGACTTGGTTTGAGCTCGACAATCACATTTGGGAGGTGAAATGATCATTCCCCAAGCTCTGAGAGGTGCCAGGTCCATGATTCACTCTTGCCTATCTATGCTAGGTCAAAATAAAGAGAGAGAGTGTGGTAAGAGAAGTGACACTTACCTTCTGCAAGTATTCTGACAACTATGTGGGTAGTCAAGAGCCAAGGTGAGTTCTTCCCCCTTCCCCCTTCTTCCTATTCTTCTTATTCCTTTCTCTTCTCTTCTTCCCCTCTCCCACGTTTTGTACAAGTGAGAGGTGAGAAATGAACTCACCTCTCCTATTTATACTAAGTCACATATTTGGGGCCTATTTGGTTGGCCCATATCCGATCAAATTGGGTTATTCCACGATTTGGGGACACGTGGGCCCACCTCCTTTGATCCATATGGAGTACAAGTCATGAGGAAGGTGTGGGAGAGTACACGAGTTCTTTCGGGGTTGTTCACAATATGGGTGATGGGGTCCATGGGCATCAGCAACCTATTAGGCATCAGATTCAGGGCCAACTATTTTTGGTGGTCAAGGCAGTGTTGTGCCTTGATAGCCTACTGTCTTCAAATGGTTCTTGCATGGGTGCTTGGCCTAAGCTGTGTGCATGGTACTCTGACAATTTTGGTATGTGCCGGGATTCGACTCTGGGGGTGTTGGTTCACTTACCATTTGGGGTCAAAAGGCTTGAATCCCCTCTAATTGGACTAGCAAGAAATACACGGGAAAGTGGGGTCATTTCTCCCCCTTTTATAATGAGCTACTACGAGCCAAAACTCGATAGTACTTTCCACTTCTGGTCTGAGACCTATCACAACAGTTCAAATTAGACCGGGTTAGGGCATAAGTGTAACACATCCAGCTGAATCATCCTGTAGAAAACCTTCAAGGTGGCATGATAGTTGGCAGTACATTGCCATTCGAAGCCCTCCTTAGTGAGCATGTTGTCATGTTGTTTATCTCCTATTGGACGTCAAAATTTTGAAACTCGTAGGATAGAGTCCTAAGAGGATAGTAGGCCAGCTCCCCCATATTGGAAATCCTCAAAATCTTGGCTAACTTTGACATATCAAAGGATATGTCAAACACCTTCACGCTTGAGGTGATCCTCATATCCTCAGTGCCATGATTCACACACCGCAGGTTGCAGTAGAAGTGTCACACCAGCTTAGAATCCGATACCAGCCCAGTTCCTCGAACCGATGAAGGATACAGAACTGACAAAAGTCTCTCACCCACACATACTCTAGGGTTGACATTCTGGTACTCGAAGGTCTCCTGATGATTTTTCTTGACCACAGAGCAAAACCAAAAGTGATCGTACTGTTCCTCTGTAGGGAGAGCTCTATGTCTAGACATGATCACAGGAAACAAGTACCTGGGGTTTTGGGAAAACAAAACCTATGTTAGAAGAGAATAACCAAAACATAGAAGAAAATCTCAAAACCTAGGTTAGGGAAGGAGAGAAACTCACCGTGAGTACGAAGGCAGCGGTAATCAGTCGTTAAAACCATGAGTGGAAGGTGGGAATAGCTAAGGCAAACCTCCTTGGTCATTTCTCTCTCTTCTCCATAAGTTAAAATAGGGTTTTGTGAAAAGAGGAGGAAGCCCGCACCCATTTATAACAGTTTTAGGTCCATCGGAAACACTAGACCTGGATCCAATGACTGTTTCTAATGAAAATATTTTTTGAAATCAGCCTTTGTTTAGTCCACTGAAAATAGGACTGAATTTCTGGTGGATTTCACCTTGTTTCCAGTGAACTTCCTCACTGTTTCCAATAAACAGTGTAGGGTGGATTTGGTTTTTGATTGGTTTCCTTATTTAAATTTTTGGGTTCTAATTATGCAATTACTCGATCCTATATTGCCATGTGTGACCCTTCTATGCATGTTAACTCTAACATGCTTACTTGCACGTGGATGTGTGTGACTAATTAAGATTCCTCAATAGGAATCATGTAGCGTAGGAACACCCAATCCCAATCCAATGCATCACCTCCTGCTTCCCCTATGAGTAACTGTGGTAAACCACGCAATGCACCCACAGCCCCACCTTTTCTCATGGCTTAAGATGTTGCTGCCATAATGGGCAACATGATGCATGAAGTGGAACAAAGGCAAGCCCAATTCATGGCCGGGATTGATATCTGGATCCAGGCAGCTATGGAGGCCTGAAATGCACGACCTGCACCCCCTACTCCATCGATAAGAGCCCCAGTGCCCATTGGATCAACCACCCTCAAACATCTAATGGGGTGCAAGGACAAGTGCAAGGACAAGTTCATGGGCAAGTACAAGCTCAAGCCCAAGTGCATGTTGAAGGGTGGACTAACCTAACAAAGATGATGGAAAAGTTTCAAAGGCTTAGGCCTCTATACTTCTCAAATATGGGCCAAGACCAATTGTTGCCCTTGAGATGGAAAATTTTTTAGGTTGATGGGGTGCACCGATGAAAGAAAGATACTATGTGTGGGCTATCAACTATAAAATGAAGCCGATGCTTGGTGGAGTACTACTGAGGCCATTCTGAGGGAAGACAACCCAAACCTCACTTGGGAGGATTTTAAGTAAACATTCTTTGGGAATTATTTCCTGAGAGCTTTAGAGATAGGAGTGTGAGTTCTTTCACTTAGAGCAAAGGTCCCATTCAATATTGGAATATCAGCAATGCTTTAAGGAGCTATTCTACTTTACTCCTGAGCATATCCAAAGTGATCGGGCTAAAGCAAAGAAGTTTGAAGAGGGGTTGAGGCCAAGTATCAGTTCAAAAATTGTTGGGTTGAAGTTATAGACTTATACTGAGGTGGTCCAAGTTGCCAAGTCTATTGAGAACCGGCATAAAGATAACTTCACGACACAACAAGGAATAGGAAAGAGACCTATGGGGTCCATTGATTCTAGGGGAGCCAGCAAGCTTTCTAGAGGCCCTTATATCAACCCAACTCCAGTCCAATCTAGAAGACCAGAAGCAAGCCAAGCCTCCCAGTCCTCCCACTCTAGTGGTGTATCTCAGTCTATGGGCTCAAACCTTAGGTGCTTTCATTGTGACCAGCTACGTCACTTAGCTAGGACATGGCCCCACCATCGACTGGGTGATGCACCTTATACTATGCCACCTAGGCCTCAATAGACATATGCAGCCAATAGGCCAGTGCAGCCACCACAAGGCCAGAGACCCCAAGGAAGAGTATTTGCTATGATAGTCGAGGATATAGAAGCTACACTAGGTGTGGTGATAGGTGCCTTATTGATATCATTATTACCTACACATGTGTTATTTAACTAAGGATCAGCCCATTCATTTGTATCACCAACATTCGCAAGAAAGATAAGAATTCCACCCAAGAGCTAAACCCAATGCTTTGCAGTGAGTACACACCCAGGAAGTGTGGTGGGTTTGAATTATGTGTATGAGCCAACCTTGGTGACCATTAGTGGACATGACTTGAATGCATATTTGATCAAGTTGGACATGACCGACTTTGATGTGATTTTAGGGATGGACTGGTTGCTCACTTACAAAGCTAGTGTGCTATGTGCATAGAAGGTGATAATTTTCTGACCCCGTGACGAGGAGGAATTTACCTTTAAGAGAGATAAACCCAAAAAACCTAGGAAGGTTATTTTATCAACCCTTCATATGAAGAACCTACTGAATCAAGGATGTGAAGGCTACTTAGCATATGTGATGGATACTAAGGTAGAGATCAAGCCATTGACCGAATTAGATGTGGTAAGGGAATTTCCTAATATGTTTTTGAATGATTTGATGAGATTGCCCCTAGACCAAGAGACAGAGTTTGTGATAGACTTACTCCCAGGGTCAGCACTAGAGTTAAAGGCTCCATACCGTATGGCCCCAACAGAATTGACTACAGCTTCAGGTTCTTTTGAAGAAGGGATTCATTGGACCTAGTGTGTCTCTGTGGGGAGCACCAATACTATTCCTCAAGAAGAAGGAAGGAAGTATGAGATTGTGCATTGATTACCAAGAGCTTAATAAGCTAACAATCAAGTACTGATATCCTTTGTCAAGAATTGATGATCTTTTTTATCAACTGCAGGGTGCTAAGGTATTTTCCAAGATTGACATTAGATCGGGCTACCACTAGCTCAAGATCAAGGATAGTGATGTTAGCAAAACAGCCTTCAGATCTCGGTATGGACACTACAAGTTCATGGTGATGTCATTTGGGTTAACTACGCGTCAGCTGCATTTATGAATTTAATGAATCAGGTATTTTTGGATGTTTTAGATAAGTTAGTCATTATGTTCATCAATGACATCCTGGTATGCTTCAAGAGTGCAGAAGGACATGTTGTCCACCTAAGATTGGTACTGCAACGTCTAAGAGAGGAGCAACTCTATGCCAAGTTCAGTAAGTGTGAGTTCTGGCTTTCACAAGTGGCATTCCTAGGCCACTTTGTCTGAGATAAGGGTATAGAGGTTGACCCAGGAAAGGTGAAGGCAGTTCTAGAATGGGACACTCCCAAGAATGTGGTAGATATTCGTAGTTTTCTCGGATTGGCTGGGTACTACAGAAGATTAATTGAGAACTTCTCCTGCATTTTTGCACCAATGACCCAACTCCCATAAAAGGGTGTGAAATTTGAATAGTCTGATGCTTTTGAGAAGAGCTTCAAGGAGCAAAGGTAAAATTTGGTATCTGCTTCGGTATTGACTATTCTAACTGGTACAGGTGGTATGATTGTATATAGTGATGCTTCCAAACTAGGATTGGGCTATATGTTGATCCAGCATGGGAAGGTCATTGCTTACGCATCCTACCAGTTGAAAGACTATGAGAAGAACTACCCTACCCATGACTTGGAATTAGCAGCTATGATATTTACCTTAAAGATTTGGCAGCATTATTTATATGGTGAGAAGAGTGAGATATACAGTGACCACAAGAGCCTCAAGTATTTCTTCACCTAGAAAGAACTGAACATGAGACAGAGGAGTTGGTTGGAATTGATGAAGGATTATGACTATACTATCCATTATCACCCAGGGAAAGTCAATATAGTAGCTGATGCACTTAGTTGGAAATCACAAGCACTGACCCTTGCATCACTAACCACCAATGAGCATCTCATTGAAGAGACTAAGAAACTAGATTTGGAGCTACTAGTGGAAGGTGTCACCATATCATTATCGGCATTGGTAGTGTAGCCTAGCCTAGTAGATAGAATTATTGTAGCTCAGATTACTAATGCAGAGTTGTAGAAATTAATAGCAGACTACAAGGAAGGAAGACAGAAGGTCCCGAATTTCTCCTTGATCGAAGGGGAAATTCTTAAATTCAAGGCAAGGTTATACGTGCCTAGTGATGGTGACTTGAGGGATACTATTTTGAGAGAGGCACATAGCTCTCCATACTCCATTCACCCCGAAAGCACCAAAATGTACAAGAACCTAAAAGCTTCCTATTGGTGGAAGGGAATAAAGAATGATATGGCCATACATTTGTCAAGGTGCCTCACTTGCTAGCAAGTCAAGGCAGAGAGACAAAGACCCCATGGTCTACTACAGTCACTACATATTTTAGAGTGGAAATGGGAGAATATCACCATAGACTTCGTCACAGGATCAACCCGCACCAGCAAAGGTATGGATGCCATTTGGGTAGTTATGGACCTCTTGACCAAAGTAACTCACTTCATCCCAATTAAAGTCACCTTCTCTATGGACAAGTTGGCCATGTTGTACATTGATAACATCATCTGGCTACACTGTGTACCAGTTAGCATCATCTCCGATCGAGATCTCAGATTTACTTCTAAATTCTAGACATGTGTACGGAAGACTATGGGTATATAGCTGAATTTTAGTATGACATTTCATCCACAGATTGATGGTCAGTCAGAGAGGACTATCTAGACCTTGGAGGACCTACTTCACGCATATGCCCTTGACATGAGTTACAGTTGGAATGAGCACATTTCACTTATTGAGTTCTTCTACAACAACAGCTACCAGGCCACCATCTATATGTCTCCGTTTGAAGCACAATATGGTAGGAAATGCCAGACTCCTCTCTATTGGGAAAAAGTTGGTGAATGACATATTCTAGGTCCAAACTTGATACAGGCCACTAGTGAAAGTGGTTGTGATCAGAGAGAGAATCAAGGTAGCTTAGTCTAGGAAAAAAAGTTATACAGATGTTAGAAGAAAGCATCTGGAGTTTCATGTGGGAGACAAGGTATTCTTGTGGATTTCCCCAGTCAAAGGGTTAATGCAGTTCGACAAGAAGGGGAAGCTGAGTCTTAGATACATGGGACCTTATAACATTTTGGAGAGGATAGGACTTGTGGCATACCGAATAGCTCTACCACCAGAGTTGGAGGGCACCCATAATCTCTTCCACGTATCATTGTTGAGGAAATACATACCTGACCCAACTCATGTCATGACTTACATACCTCGTGAATTGGATGAGGATTATGCCTACATAGAGTTCCCGGAGAAGTTGGAACTATGGAGATATATGAAGTGTAACTTCAATCAATTGAGGATTGATTGCGAGGAAGTGAAAATTGATGGAAGAGAGATCCCACAATGTGACTGTTTCAAATATCTAGGCTCTACATTAAATAAAGAAAGTGAGATTGATGATGATGTTTTCCAATTAAAGTAGGATGGATGAAATGGAGAGGGGCGTTTGGAGTGTTATGTGATCGACGTATTCCTCTAAAGTTTAAGGGAAAATTCTATAGGACAACCATATGACCTACTATGATGTATGGTGCAGAATGTTGGGCAGTCAAGAAGCATAACATAGATAAGTTGAGTGCAGCTAAGATGAGGATGTTCAGATGGATGTGCAGCAAAACCCGGAGAGATAGAATAAGGAATGATTAGGTTAGAATGGATTTAGGAGTTGCAACAATTCAGGATAAGCACAGAGAATGTCAGTTACGATGGTTTGGGCATGTCCAAAGGAGGCCCTTGAATACCCCAGTACGAAGGAGTGACCAGATGCAGATAAATAGAGCTAAAAGGGCTAGGGGTGGGCCAAAAATGAGCATTGATGAGGTAGTTAAGTCTTCACCCTAATATGGCATCTAACAGAGTTGCCTAGAGGGTTAGGATCCAAGTTGTCGATTTTTCTTTTTTTTTCTTTTTTCTTTTTTTTTTTTCTTTACAGATCCATGTAGCTGACCCCATTTAGTTGGGATAAGGCTAAGCTTTGTTGTTATTGTTGTAGAGTTCCCAAAGAAGATTGTTGACCAGAAGGACCACATCCTCCATAATCAATAAGCCTCTTGGGAGCAAGAAGATGAAAAGAAGAAGTAGTATCCTAAGTTATTCGATTTACCAAGTACGTTCAATTTCGAGGATAAAATTCTTGTAAGGTGGAGGGAATGTTACACCCGTACCCTAACCTAGTCTAATTTGAACTGTTGTACTAGGTCTCGGACCAAAAGTGGAAAGTACCATCGGGTTTTGGCTTATGACAACTCATTATAAAAGGGGGAGAGATGACCCCACTTGCTCATGTATTTCTTGTCAATCCAACTGGAGGGGATTCAGGCCTTCCGACCCCAGACGGTAAGTTACCTGACACCCTGCACCCTAGTCCTGACACATACCAAAATTATCGAAGGACCATACACACAACCTAGGGAAAATACCTGTGGAATGACCAAGTGAAGACAACAGGTAGTCAAGGCACAACATTGCCTTGACCACCGGAAACAAGCCCACTGGAAATAGCCTGGGCTAGATCTGGTGGCACATTTTTGGTCGCCCTTTGGGCTACTGGTTGGGCTTCGATGCCCGTGGGTCCCACCACCCGCATCGTGAAAAACTCCGAATGACCCCACACACTCTCCCATACCTCCCCTAAGACCTGTACACCTTATGAGTCTATGGACATTGGCCCACTTGTCCCGAATGTCGGATTAACCTACTTGGACAGGACAAGGGGAAACCAAATAGACCCTTAGGACATGACTTACTATAAAAGGAGGAGTGAGTTCATTTCTCACTTCTCACATGTTCAAAACATGGGAGAGGGAAAGAAGAGGAGAGAAAGGAAGAAAAGGAAGGAGAAGAAGAAGTAGAAGAGAGGAGGAGATCACCTTAGCTCTCAGCTTCGCGATTTCTTGCCAGAATATTGCCGGAGGTAGGTACCGTCTTTTACTACCACTCATTCTGTTCATTTTGACCTAGTATAGTTGAACAAGAAGGTGAACCATGACCCTGGAACCTCCCAGAGCCTGGGTGAGTGTCATTTGACTCCCCCGGTGTGGTTGCCGAGCTCAAACCAAGCCGGATGAGCTCCGGCAACACTTGTGACCAAATGCCTAGTTAGGATTCCACCGTTTGATTGTCGTATCTCCCAAATGGCTTGGCAAAGTCAAAACATCTTTGGCTCAAAATGGAGGCAGGGAGATCCCCTACAAACTCCATGGAACAAATGCCAACAATCTGGTCTGAGCCAGAAAGCCCCAACTGAGGTGGGCAGCTTCTGTTTTCCCACCGAAAACACTAGGCCTGGATCTGGTGGCTATTTTTGGTGAGGTCCCAACACCTTAGGAGACCTCTACCAAGGCCACCGGAAACAGGTTTGATATTTCTGAGGGATTCAACCCTATTTTCAGTGCCTATTTTTGGTGACCTACCCAGAACTATCAAAATTGACAGTGCTAATGCTTTTTGGGTGTGACCCTTGTGGGAGCCCTCCAATGTTTCTGACATGTAATGACACCCGTCTACTCTTGTACATAGGACAGTGACATGCACGTACAATGAGAACAAGAGTTGAACACCCTGGTTGATACACTTAGAACCCAATTCAGTCAAACACAACCAAGGTGAGGGATGGTTGACTTTTGTTTTCGGTATGTTTAATTATTTAGAATTGCTCACATGTGTTAGAAATTATCATTATTTCTTTAATTATGAATTGAATATTGAATCTCATGATATGTTAATTATGATGAAATGTTATGTTATGATATTGGAAATATGACATGTTATGTGAGGCTGATGTGTGGCAAGATCCGGTGTGGCCAAGGTGGTTCCAGTACTGTGATCGGATTATGTGTAAGGCCTTAGGGCCTATTTGGCTAGGCACCTATCCAGAACATAAGTAGGTTAAGTCACCGATTGGGACATGCAAGGCCACCTCCTTAGACTTATATGGTGTATAAGTCGTGGGGAAGGGTGCGAAGTACTGTGGGAGGTTAGTCGGAGTTGGCCACAATGCGAGTAGTGGGACCCATGGGCATTGAAGCCATTTTAGCACAGCAAGTGCCACCGGGTTGAGATTACCGAATTCAGGGGGCTATTTCCAATGGTTGTTTCTGGTGGCCACTTCAGTGTTGTACTTTGACAGCCTTCTGTCCACCTTTGTGTGCAAGGTCTTCATGGCAATTTCCACTATGTGTGGTGACTCAAGCCAAGAGGTTGTAGGTCACTTACTGCTTAGGGTCAAAAGGTTTGAATCCCCTCCACTTTGATAGGCATGAAATGTATATGCAAGTAGGGTCATCCCTTCATTTGTGACAATGGGCTGTTGCAAGCCAAAAACCATTGGTACTTTCTACATTCGGCGTGAGACATATCATAAAATTTTAAATTCGTCCAGTTAGGGCATGTGTTAACATTCCCCCCACCTTATAAGAACTTTGTCCTCAAAATTGAACATACATAGTAAATCAAATAATCTAGGGTACTTCTTCTTTATCTCATATTCTCGCTCCTAGGATGCTTCTTGCTCTAGGTGGTTCACCCACTGTACCTTGACGTAGGAAATAGTACGATTACAGAGGACGTGATCCTTCCAGTCGACAATCTTCTTAGGATACTCTATGTAGGCAAAATCTTCATCCAACTCTCGTGGTATGTAAGTCAGGACGTGAGTTGGGTCGGGTATGTACTTCATCAACATTAACACATGGAAGACATCGTGTGTACCATCCGACTCTGGTGGTAGAGCTATCCTATGTGCTACCAACCCCATCTATGCCAACACTTCATATGGTCCCATGAAACTAGGACTTAACTTTCCTTTCTTACTGAACCGCATCATTTCTTTAACTGGGAAGATCCACAAGAACACTTCATCTCTCACCTTAAATTTTAGATGCTTTCTTTTGACATCAGCATAACTCTTCTGTCTAGACTGAGCTGCCTTAATTCTCTCTGGTCACACCAACCTTCTCACTAGTGGCTGGTATCAACTCCAGACCTAAGATATGCCACTTACCAACTTCATTCCAATATGGGGAGTTCCACATTTCCTACCATATTGTACTTTGAATGGAGACATACCAATGGTGGCAGGATAGTTGTTGTTGTAGAAGAATTCAATAAGTGAGACGTGCTCATCCCAATTGTAACTCAAATCGAGAGCACAAACCCAGAGCATATCCTCCAAAGTTTTGATGGAACTTTCTGATTGTCCATCGGTCTGTTGGTGAAATGCCATACTGAAGTTCAAATGTGTACCCATAGTCTTTTACATGCATCCCCAGAACTTAGAATTAATTCTGGGATTCCGATCAAAGATAATGCTAACTGGTACACCATATAGATAGATAATGTTGTCAATATACAACTTTGCTAGCTTTTCCATAGGGAAGGTGACTTTCACTGGAAGGAAATGAGATGCTTTTGTCAAGCAGTCAACAACTACCTAAATGGCATCCATGCCCTTATTATTGCGGGGCAATCCTATAACAAAATCCATGGTGATGTTCTTCCATTTCCATTATAGAATAGGTAGTGACTGTAGTAACCCATAGGGTCTCTTTCTCTATGCCTTGACTTGCTGGCAAGTGAGACACCTAGATACATGAGTGGTACATCATTCTTCATTCCCTTCCACTAGTAGGAACTATTTAGGTTCTTATACATTTTGGTGCTGCGGGGTGAATGGAGTATGGAGAGTTGTGTGCTTCTCTCAAAATTGTATCTCTCAGGTCACCATCATCGAGCACCACAATCTTCCCTTAAACTTCAGGATTCCCTTATTAGTCAAGGTGAAATCTAGGTACTTCTATTTATCTTCCTTGATGTCAGTTATCAATTTTTGTAACTCTGCATCAGTAATCTAAGCTGTAGTGATCATGTTCAATAGGCTGGGCTACACCACCAAGGCCGACAGTGATAAGGTGATACCTTCAACTAGTAGTTTCAAATTCAATTTCCTGTCCTCTTCAATCAGATGTTCATTAGTGGTCAATGAAGCAAGATTTAGGGTCTCTGATTTTCTATTAAGTGTATCGGCTACTACGTTAGCCTTTCCTAGATGATAGTGGATAGTACAGTCATAATCCTTCATCAGTTCTAACCAACACCTCTATCTCATATTGAGCTCCTTCTAGGTGAAGAAGTATTTAAGGCTTTTGTGGTCACTATATATCTTACTCTTTTCACCATACAAGTAGTGGCATCAAATTTTTAAGGCAAAAATCACGATTGCCAATTCCAAACCTAATTCGGATGCATCATTATACACAACCATACTACATGTACCAATTTGGATAGTCAAAACTAAAGATGATACCAATCTCTATCTCAAATAACTGAAACTCTTCTCACAAGCTTCGGAGCACTCAAATTTCACACCCTTCTGTGTAAGTTGGGTCATCGCTATCGAAATGTAAGAGAAGTTCTCAATAAACCTTTTGTATCTAGCCAATCCCAGAAAACTATAGCTATCTGTCATACTCTTGGGAGTGTCCCACTCTAGAAATACCTTTAATTTTCCTGGGTCAACCTCTATACCCTTATCTGAGACAATGTGGCAAAGGAATGCTACTTGTGAAAGCCAAAACTCACACTTGCTGAACTTGGCATAGATTTGCTTCTCTCTCAAACATTGTACTACCAGTCTTAGGTGGATGGCATGTTCCTCTGCAATCTTGAAATATATCAAGATTTCTTCAATGAACACAATCACAAACTTGTCCAAAACATCCTAGAATTCCCTGATCATCAAGTCCATAAATGCAACCGATGTGTTGCTCAGTCCAAAAGATATCACCAAGAATTCGTAATGTCCATATCAAGATCTAAGAGCTACCTTGTTGACATCTCTACCCTTGATTCTAAGCTGATGGTAGCCCGATCTAAGGTCAATCTTGGAAAATACTTTAGCACTCTACAACTGATTAAACAAATCATCAATCATTGGCAAGGGATACCAATTCTTGATGGTTAGCTTGTTAAGCTCCCGATAATCAATACACAACCTCATATTTGTGTCCTTTTTTATGAACAGTATTGGTGGCTCCCCAAGAACACACTAGATCTAATGAATTCCTTCTTCAAAAGATATTGTAGTTGTACTTGTAATTCCTTCAACTCTATGGGGGCCTTGTGGTATGGGACTTTTGATACAAAAGCCAACCTTGGGAGTAAGTTTATCACAAACTCTATCTCTCGATCCAATGGCAGTCTCATCAAATAATCTGGAAATACATCAAGAAACTCCCTTACCACATCTAAATCGATTAATGGTCTGACCTCTATCTCACTATCCATCACAGATGCTAAGTAGCCATGTCACCCTTGATCTAGCAGCTGCTTCATCTGGAGAGCTGATATAATGATCTTCTTATATTTCTTGGGCTTATCTCCCACAAAGGTGAACTCTTCTTCATCACAGGGTCTGGAAAGAATCATCTTCTCTGCACATAGAATACTAGCTCTATAAGAGGACAACCAGTCCATCCCTAGAATCACATCGAATTCAGTCATGTCTAACCCGATTAAGTGTGCAATCATGTCATATCCAATAACAGTTATCAGAAAAGGTTCTTACACTAAATCCAAACCCACTACACTTCTTGTGGGTGTACTAACTACTAAAATTAAGTTAAGCTCTTAGGTGGACTTCCCATCTTTCATGTGCAGACAATAATGAAATGTACCCTGTCATCACACCTGGAGTAGCCTTTGCATCTTCTGCAATCATAGCAAACATATGTCCCTGGGGCCTGTTTTCGTGTTGTGACTGTACTAGTGGGCTGGCTGAGTAAGTCTACAATTTAAGCCCCACAATTATCAAACCAATGCTAGGTCTAAGCCCCTTTTCAACCTTCTTGACCTTAGTCACATCATACCTTTTGTGCTCAGGAGCAAAGTAATATAGCTCCTAGTACCTCTGTTGGTACTCTAGCACTAATCTAGATTCCTACAACAATGTCAAGAATTCGATCTCTCTCCTGTCTCTGAAGCTCTCCGGCCGAAGAATGTTTCCTTAAAATCCTCCCAAGTGGGATTGGGATTTGTAGCATTCAGTATAGGCTGATTAGACCTCCACCAAGCGTCCACCTCATTTTGAAGTGATAGCTTGCACATAATATTTTCTTCTCACTGGTGCAACCCATCACTATGAAGACTTTTGCCATGCCCAGGATCCATCTTGCCAGTAGGAGCTGATCCTGGCCTGCATTAGAGAAATATGGAGGCTAAAGCCTTTGGAATTTCTCCATCATTTTGTAAGGTATATCCGCACATTCACCTATTCCTATGGCCCATCAGGTATGGGTGGGGTTGCTAGGCCAACATATATTGGAGCTGGCACAGGTGGAGTGTGAGGTGCAACAAGTGCATTCTGGTGTCTATAGCAACTTGGATCCGGGTATCAATCTCGACCATAAATTGTGCCTGCCTCTATTCCATTCCTTGCATCATGTTGCCCATTATTGCGGTAACATCTTGTGGAGTAAAGACTAGAGGGGCCAAGGGAGCATTGGGTGGCCTACCTCAGCCTCAAGTAGGGGAAATGGGAGACGATGGATTCGGTTTCGATCGAGTGTTCCGACAGGACATAATTCCTATTTAGGAATTTCCATAGCCAACACACACACACAATAATCAGCCACAAAATTGAAAATGCATAGAGAAGGGCACACATGAGAGCATTAGACATGGCAATCATCAAAAAAAAAAAAAAATCTGTAAAAATTCCCATCAAAAACCAGTCACTCGGTTTAGGCTTGTTGCTTTCTATGGTATTTTCAGTTGCAAAACAGAGGCCAATCTAGGCTCTAAACTTTAATGGAAATATGTCACCAGATCAACCTGGTTGTTTCCAACAGGTTTGTTTCAGTGACTCCCAGAACGCGATAAAAAGGCTCTGTGGCTCATTTCCTCATTTCAAAACCCTATTTCTACTATGGAGCAAAGGAGGAAACAGCCAAGGGAAGGTGCCTCATCCATTAGCCATCATTTTCATGCATTTTTTCATCTGATCTTTGCCATATATTCAACCACGGTAAGTTTCTCTTCGATTCAAAACTAAAATTTCTGGTTTTGCTGAATTTTTCATTCTCTAATCTAGGTTTGGATCTACAAAACCCTAGGTCCTTGCTTTCTTGTGACAATGTCAGCATAACAGACTTCTACCCACCATACAACTATGAACTAACCACCCTCTTTCTCGATAAAGGAGATGTTCGACCACCAATGGTTTCGATCGATGGTTAAACAAGCTCGCTGGTGCTTTGAGGATAAGAACGTTGATCTTGGCAAGAATGTTCGTGTGAGGGATTTCCATTGGTTCCGTATCCATCAAAGGTTTGACGTAATAGGCTCGCACCGAATCCTAAAGCCAAAGAAGTTTTACTATTCCAGGCTCATGAGATACTTTTTCTGAAATCTCAAATGCGAGAACCGCTAGACAGAGAACATGCACATCACTTCAAGGATGAAGGAAATTGACATTTCCTTCAACATAGTGGAGTTAGCCAATATTTTGAGGGTGTCCAATGCCGGAGAGCTAGCCTATTATCCTCCTAGGACAATCTCTACTGATTTCCATATCCTCAATGTTCAGGATGAGATGAATAGAATGCTGACTAGGGATGATTTTGGGTGGCATCGCTCTACCAACTACCTTGCTACTCCCAAGGTCATTAGTAGGATAGTGCAGCTGAACATCCTTCCTACTGGTGGTCACTATGATGAGGTCTCCATCCTATAAGCATATGTGACCTATTGTATCTATGTGGGAAACCAGCTCAACCTTCCCTATATCCTCATGTGCAATATGGTGACTAAGGTTGAGGATCGTTGGGGTTGGAATCTTTGCTATGGAAAGCTGCTAACCTCGATGTTCAATAACTTTGGGATGAATTATGAGGAGGAGGAGGCTCTAGGGGCTGATGTGATTGACTTCAATCGAGGGTCCCTCAAGAAAATGACCATCAACCTCGATGAGGCAACTGAGGGTGAGAAGGGTGAGGAGGGTGAGGATGTGGGTTTAGGCCAGCAGTTTATGGATGTCGAGGGGATCCTCAAGGGTGGACTCAGTCAAGATAATGTTATCCAACCTGCTCTTGGGAACTTCCCACCACCACCACCAAGTATGATGGGAACATTTGTGGCCTCTTCTTCTAGGAGACCACAAGAGCATGGGTGGAGTGATGTGGTCAATCCTTTGGATGCTATGGACAACATTCTCAGGAGGATGGATAATCGCCTTGAAAGTGTGGACCGGAGGTATTGTATCCTAGACAGTCGAAATATATCCCTAGAACAGAAACTGCAAGACATGGCAACCTTCTTCGGGGTACCTCTAGCATAGCTAAGAACATAAGACCAGTGCCCAACATCTCGTCAGGAGTAGTGGCCTTAGAATTCTTAACTAGTTTTAGGATTTTCCATTTTCTTGATTTCCTACACAGCAAGCTTTACTTTCTAGATATGATGTTCTAGGTTTACTTCTGATTCATATGTGAATTCATACCCAATGGAATTCTAGAAAAATTCCTCTTCAATCCATCAATGTCGATGCTCAAATTGGGCTGAGATGTCTTGAATTATTCGAGATATAGCATCTGCACTATTTTATCTATATGAAGAATGGGAGCAGGTTGTGGCTCACAAAGATGTTAAGTCTAGTAATGCTCTCTTGGATGGGGAGTTGAATGGAAGATTAGGAGATTTTGGACTTGTGACATTGTATAACTGTGAAAGTGAACCTCAAGCAACACCTGTGATTGGCACACTGGGTTGGTTATCTTGCACTAGAACTTTCAACAGCCAACAAGGCACACCCAAACTGTAGAGCGAACAACAATTAAAATTTGATCATAGGATTAGCCTTTGAACTCAATCTTTAATGGAAAACCCCTTCTCCATAAACTCAGTGTCGGACACCGCTGAGCTCAAATGTGAATGGAGATGGCGAAGTTGAAGGGGTAGCCACTAATTTTCAAGATCAATTTTGGGATTTTAGGGTTGAAAATGTAATAAGGATAAAATAGTCTTTAAATTTAGGATGTTTAGGCCAAGATATCATAGTGGTGAAATAGTCTTTTCCATTTTAAAACTAACACCTTGCTCATAGTGTTAGCTTGGGTGGATTTATTTGTAATAAATGAAATATGAGGGAGTCGATGTAATTAGGTAGTCTGCGAAGGCGGATGTAAATTTCCCTATATATTAATCTTTATTTTCGTAAATTTTTTTGGAAAATTGTTTTCCCTAGTCCAATAAGAATTACAAAATCTTTGGAAGATTTCTATAGAGTGGGGATATGACAGTATACACATGCCCTATAGTCTATAATATGATATTGTATTATGGAGGGACTGATGCGTAATAATCTACTACAATTGGTATTGATTGTTGCATCTATTTGGCAGCATATTGTTGGTTAACCCTATATTATGAATATAGTATAGTAAAGACATATAGCATGCTAAGTGGAATCCCAATGGGATCCTACCCATTTCCTATAATTTCAACCCATATGTACACTGGTTTAAAGGTCATGAATTCTTTTTAGTGATTTAAGATTTTGATCCTCATATGAGATGAGATCTTAGGAGATTGTTAGGGAAAAGAATATTTTAATATTTATTTTTCTAATAAGCTGATGTTATCCTTAAGATAAGATTTCAGTTGGTAAGTCTTTTACTTCAAAAAGTCCATAGTGGGTATTATTTTTATCACAACATAGGTGGTATCCCCAGTCACGAATGTATGTTGTCAGTCCCTAAAGAGTCAAGAGCATACCGGTCCCTACATGGCTACTTTGGTACATGGTAAGCCCCTATTAATAATCCCCCATAATACCACTACATTGAATCACACATCACATGTAGGGTATATAATTACCCTGGAACCAAACATTCACAGTAGGGTTTTGTCATGATACCAGCAACCTCACTACCTCAATCACCAGTAATTCCCCCAACCTCGAACCATCGGATAGTTGGATTAGCTAATACATAAACCCTTATTGACAAGGTTGTAGCACCAGGGTGGTTATCCTAGCATGATGCATTCTATCATGACACATGCCTCATCACAGTCCTCCTTACACACCCCATGGGCATATAGTGTCGGAACCCAACCTTCGGCTACCCTGTACCTCAGATTCATACCATGAGCATGCAGTGCTAGAACCAAAACTTTGACTACCCTGCATCACAATCTCCACAACACTCACATACACCAGGGGCATGCAGTGTCGAAACCCAACCTTTGGTGACCTTGTATCCCATTCACACACACACACACACACATAAACATATCAATATGCATATTCAACATCCACCACAATGATAATATATATAATGCAATGCAAATGACCATATGCATTCATGAACATGTTACAAAACATTTCAAAAAACACACACAACACCCACCCACCTCGAGTCTCGATTGACCATAGGAAGTCGATAGCCTCATGCCGCATTATTGCGTCGCTAACCGGTTCTACTCCTAATATAATTAGGATTTTTAGGTCATTAGTCAAGCATCGAAAATGTAATATCCCGCTTCTTAAACCCGGTCTGATTTCGCGGTTGAACCGGTTTAACCATGCATGAACCGAGCCAGAGGATGTTAGAGCGGGTTCCTTATGGGCTATGATGGCACGGGTGACCTTAAACACCGGCTGGCCCGACAAGTCCGAGCCAGTGCCAGAAGAGACGGGAGTACCCAAACCGTGTACGTGCACCTACCATAAGGCTATGTACGGATAAAACAGGTATTATATCTGTATTTTAAGATATATACGTAGGCTACAATGTATGCCTGGGGTGGGGTTTAAGCCGAGGTCCGAGCCTGGTCAAAATCCCAAGTTTTGACTCTCGGATGGGTGTGTCAGGTGGGTACACCCACCCACCTGAGTGACCCATCCATCACTATTCACTTAAGTAGGAATAGTATATAAAGCTTTATGCCTTCTTTTCTTTCCATTTATTACCCCCGTACGTTTGGTGAGAAAAGTAAAGAGGAGAGAGAAAAAGAAAGGGAAGAAGAAAGGAAGGGGAAGAAAGGAAGGATTCAGCGGCGCCGAAGCTCGATCTTGCCATTCCGGTGCCGGAAGAGTAATCTTCAACTCGAGATCTATAGTTGGAGGTAAGAAAAGCTGGGTTTTATGAACATTAACCATACCCACGCTTTAAACCCTTGATTCGAGTATGATTTCTTAAGATCTTGTAAACACACTTTGAAATGATGATTCTAAGGCTTAATAGATGATTTATGTGTTGATCTTGAAGGATTTGAAGAGATATTGACAAGGTAGAAGGAGCATTGTGAGTTGGAAGTGATTTGGAGGGTTTGAAGTCATTCTTGAGCAAAGAAGGTAAGATGGTTCCCCTCACTTGAATCTAACTTAGATCTAAGCTAGAACCGTCCTATAGGACTTTAAAGGTGTGAAGAATGGGTTGAGAAAAGCCCTATTTGGGTCCCCAAGGAATGGAAGAAGTTGAGAAGAAACTGGGGTTTTTCCGCCAAAACCGGCGGGTAGGACCGGTGGGTAGACAACCCACCTGAGACACCCACCTGAGAGGACCAGGGGGGGTCCCTGGCCAAACCGGCGGGTAGGACCGGCGGGTCCTACCGGCGGGTCCATACCCGCCGGTCCAAAACTGGCGGGTAGGACCGGTGGGTAGACAACCCACCTGAGTGACCCACCCGAGTGGCCAGAATGTGATTTTTAGGTCCGATCGAGCCCAAATCGGACGTGGGACCTTCTTTCGACGTTCTAAACAAGATTTTGACGTCGGATTTCATTAATTTTGATTCTAAAATGGTAAAGTACTAACCCCTCTCAATTATGTTAGGTTCACCAAATCCTACCCGAATCGCTCCGGATCTCGCCCGTACCGAACGGGAATCCTTGTACGCTACAGGTAAGTGGAGAGAGGACGTTTGGCCTTGTTTCAAGGCATTTGTTTGGCATTCATATAACTATATCTAATTTAGTCATGTCATCATGAATGCGCTATATAGATTAGTCATTTCACTCATTGATGTGCATATATGCTATGTTACTTTTCAAATGCAAATTGAATGTGATGTTATATGTTGAATGTGTACATCATGTTGCATAATGCCTTGATAGACTAGATGCCGTGGTCGGCTTGGAAACGAATGCATTGGTGGCCCGTGGTATGGGACACGGAGGCACTATGCAGTCGTACTGCATATAGGAGCATGCGGTATTAGGATTCTCACCATCCCGTGCTACGACCCTTCCCAACAGGGGTTGAGGTGTTGGGTTGCCATTTGGGGGGAAGCAGGGGTCTCGGTTGTCGGACACTGTGGCGGTTAGGCATTACGCCCGGCGAGTCATGTAGGACAGTCGGCAACCCCGGTGGTATTTCAAGAGGGCCAATCGTACTGCTTTTAAATTGCTGGAGTCAGCACTGTCATTTAATTTATTTACATTTCTGTTGAGAGCCGGTGGATGGCATTGTCTTTATTTTCCGAGTACTCACGGTGGGCCTTCTCCAACAGCCCTATGGGCGTATCGCGGGAGGGAGTTCGCGGCTCGTACCCGGAGTATACGCGCACTGTGGTTGTAGTAGCACTAAAAAACCAAAGACTTAGTAATGTTGATTAGGTGTGTGTGATTTAAAATGACTTGCATGGCATGTAGTGCATATGATGTGTTGTGATGTGTGGACTGTTGTGTGTAGTCCACCTCTCTACTTACTGAGCTAGTGAGCTCATTCCACGTGTACACCCCTTTTTAGATGATTTTGCAGGTCATGCATCTGAGGAGCAGGGGGTGGGTCCCACAGTCGAGTTTCCTGAGGAGGACTGGTGGACCCCTGAGGAGTTTGAGCACGGCGTAGACTGCGCGTGTGAGAGCTGTGTTGCGGGGCAGCGGTTCTGAGGCCGAGCTGAGCTCCAGCCTTGATACCGATGCCGGGCTGCGTACTCTGATGTTGTTGATAATTTCCTGTATATAATTGATATTCAAACTTTATTCTTTTTGTGTATATATATCATGCCTTCGGGCCCAAATGTATATAATTATGGTATCGCCATTTGGGTATCAGGTATATGGGAATTATTACAGGTAAAACTTAGTCTTCCGCTGATTTGATGAGTTGATGTTAGTGTGTGTATGCTGTGGTGGAATACAGTGTCTGATGATCCTGGCAGGTTTGGGTTAACCGGTGTTAACTCGGTCACCGCTCCGGTTCAGTGCGAACGGGGTGTGACAAACGGTGGTATCAGAGCGTGATGCTCTGCTCCACTCACAGCATACCATTAGAATCCCGTAGATTCTATAATAGGAAAATGGGGTTGGGCAAATATAAAAGCTTTAAAGATTAAAAGTCAAAGAAAGGAAGTATAAAAAATGAGTTATATTATAAGTTGCATTCATGGCATGCGTGAGTGTAGATAAAAGGTAATTAGGATTGGTACTATAACCTATAAAGTACTATTTCGACGAAATTTCGGCAGCATAACGGCGTAAAGTGGGATTTCCAAAAATTTTACACAAAACCTGATAAACAACAGATAATAATATAACCAAGAGCACAGATAGAAAAATCACATCACCACAAAACCACACAGGTATTCCACATATGAAAACACCACCATAATCCATTATCCAAAGACATTTTATTCCATAAATGAAAATCAAGTTACATTGCAATTACAAGGAATGAGCTAAATAAATACACAATGTCTACAAAAAGGAGAGAAAAACGGATAAACAGCTAGTGTGGGCAAGCCAACCCCTCACTGGTCGTCGTCATCGTCGTCGATGATCACCAAGTTCGCTGGAGGCCTGGAGTTAAAGTCGAAGCGGTGATCGTAATAATCTAACCTCGTGTTCACCAATCGTACCTCCCTCCGAAGCCGGCCATAATCCGCTGAGATGGCGGTGGCCCTGGTATCCAAATCCTGACCCAGCCTACGGAAGGAATCCTCCAAGGTGATCTGCCTGGAGGAAATCTCGTCTAGCTGCCTCAGTATCTGGACCTGGCCATCCTGCAAGGCCCGCATGGAGGCTGTCCTGTCCTCATAGTCGTAGTCACCACTCCCAGGTGGTGGGGCTCCATATGGTGGGGCTGTAGCTCTGGAAGAACTAGGGCCCGTACCTCTCGACGCCTGAGGCACCTCCTCAGGGATACTGCCGCCCATCAGATCCGCCTCCTCGTCCTGAGGAACGTAGTCCTCGTCCTCCTCACTGGACTCCTCCTCCATAAGGACATCCTCTACAGGGGCAGCCCTCCTACCCCTACCTCTCCGAGCTCCCGATCTCGGAGGTGAATCCATGAGGGTGTGGAGACCCATCTTCAAGAGGTTGCTCCGATCAAACCTATCGGCCGGAGTCTTCCCCTCCTCTCCGCTCAGATCCACCCTGAAGAACTCGAAGATCCTGGTGAGGATCCTGCCGTAGGGGAATCCTCCGTCCTCTGGGTGGGAAGCATGGTGCTCCATCGCTCTGAGGATGATATAGGGAAGGCACAAGTGCTCCCTGCCTCCCTCTGCGGCCGTAAAAATACAAAATGCAATGAAAGCCGTCATGAAACCTACCTGGTTCCGATGACCTCCTCTGGGGAGCAGGTTGAACTGGATCAACCAGGGCGAAGAGACGGACCTCAGGGAAGAAAGATGTCTCGGACTCCGGGCGACTGCTGCTGCCGCAGATGGTCTCGTAGATGAAGTCCGGTGTCTCCATGCTCATGAACGGTCCCTGAGGCCTACTCCTGGGGGGACTGTAGTATCGGTGTCCCGCCGCCGATATGCCCAGAATGCTGGCCAGGGTGTCTACCGTCAGCTGGATATCCACTCCCCTCACCAGGCTGCTGACAGTGAGTTCCCCGTACTGATACGACACCTCGAGGTTGCAATAAAACCGACGGACGAGCTGATCGTAGCACGGTCGGTCCACCTGAAGAATAGTGTCCCAGCCCAATGCTGAGAACCTCTCCTGAAGCTGGGCCTTGTGGAAGTCCTCGACTACCACGGTCTTTTCCATCAACACTGGCCCCTTCAGGAATATAGGCCATTTGGCTGCGGCCTCGGCACTAGTAAAGTGCTCCTCATCGTAGTCTGAAGGGTCAGACTGAGCAGGTGCAGGTCTCCCTGTGCGATGAGCTGAAGTGCTGGTCTCCGCACTTTTCCGCTTAGAAGCGGTGGTCTTGCGTCGAACACCAGAGGAAGATGGTCCTCTGCCGGTGCGTGAAGACATCCTGACAATAAGTAAAGAAAGTTGGGTTAGTACAGTAAGAAAAGACAGCAGCATTAAAGAAGGGGAAATCCAAAACCCAATTTCTGCAAAATGGGAACGGCAACGATCTAGGAAGGATAGAAAACTTATAACATGAAACATGGTGATGGCAACGCATGGAAACGTGCCAAAACAGTAAAATGACAGCAAAGGACAGCAAAAGCAATAGGCATGAGTGAAATGGGGGAATTCAAGTTCAATGAGCAAATTGCAATAGAATGGAGTGAAAGCTTGAAACCCTAGGTCTAGAATGAAATGCCATAGTAATGGGATGATAAAATTTCAAGAATATACCCCAAAAAGGACTATGAAACTCCATGAGCACAAGTATGGATGAAAGTCAAGGAAACCAATGCCAAAATAGGAATTTTCATGGGAAATACATGGGGTTGCAAGCATAATAGATGATTCAATGAAATCTAACTCATATCTAGCGTAAAACAAGCGGAATGCATTACAAAGGAGTCGTCAATTTGAGCAAAACAGTAAGGATTTAAGAAACCCCAAATTTGGGAACCTAGGGCATCAACTTGGGTTTCTCTCCAAATAAAGTGGGATGATTCCTATAAACTACAAATGAGCACAATGGAATCATCACAAACACATGATAATACTTTTCTATGGTGGAAAATAGAGAAAGAAAGCCTAGAAAGCAAATCCTAATCAAGCATTTCACCCAAATTTGAAATTCTGGGAAAAAAGAGAAGAAGAAGAACATACTTGGATGAAGACGAGTTGACTCTTCACTAAAGCACCATGTGGATGAGTGGAATCGCGAGTATGAGTGCCGAGTAGACCCCCAAAATCGTCCAAGATGGAAAGGAAGAAAGAGAGGGGAGAGAGTGAGAGTGATAGGCGATGCAGGGCCTTTCTGGCCCTGTTCGCCTTTTAATTCGGGAATGACCGGCGGGTTCAGAGGGACCCGCCGGTGACACCCGCCGGTTTGGGTGTTGGGACCGGCGGGTCAGACCGGCGGGTCCCTACCCGTCGGTTCATCCCACCGGTTTGGACAGAGGGGAAAATTTTTAACATTTTGAAAATTTTCCTTCTTTCGTCTTTTTCATTCTCTTCTCCTATTGTGATTTCATTGGTTTTAGGGTGGAAATTAGTCCTATGATCAATGGGCTATGGTCGAGTGGGACCATTAGCATGTATGTTGTGAACTTTGCCTGTATCTTGGAATTGAGCTATGATTAATTACAGGCTATCATACACTACAACACCACACGTAATGGCATATGATTGTGTGCCTAAATCAGTCTATGGTGTTTAACCAATATGGTGTGTGATATGTTCCAGGTACAAGGATACGATGGTACGTACTAGATCCGGTAGTAATGCCCGAGGTACCTCGCGGGGTCCTCGTCGGGTTGGTCGACCATAAAATCCCAGAGGGGCCCGTTCTGTGAGGCATACCTCACCTCCACCACCTGCAGAGACCCATGGTCAGGGTGGGGCACATGGGGACCCACCTATGACTACACTCCCGGACCCTCCACCGGTCATTACACCGGGAGATGTTGCTACAATAATTCAGCAGTCCCAACAAGCTTTCCAGCAACAAATGCTTCAACAACAGCAAGCATTTATGACTGCCATCCAGCAACAGTTGGAATTTTCTCAACCGGGTCAACCTCCCAGGGTGCCCACTCCGCAGGACCCACCTGTAGGGTCGGGAACGGGACCACAAGTGGGTACACCTCCAGTCCCACCATTTGGTATTCCTCAGCATGGGATGCCTCATCCATACTCCTACTATCCGGCCTATGCTCCTAACTTCCCGGCGACGAGTAATACGTCAAGGGTGGTAGAGTCGTTCAAGAGGAACTTACCACCGGTATTCTCTAAGGTGGGGAGCGATCCTCTAGAACCGGATCAATGGATCCAAGAATTGGAGAAGATATTTGAGGTGCTTGAGTGCACGGATGCCCAGAAGCTCATTTGTGCTGGGTTACAACTCAAGAAAGAGGCAAATTCTTGGTGGCAAGCTTCCAAGCCTATATTAATGGCTGCTCATCCAGAACCTACTTGGGAGCAGTTTAAGGAGTTGTTCTTGGACAACCACTATCCGCGCAGTTTCAAAGATCGGAAAGAGACGGAGTTCATGGCCTTAACTCAAGGAGGTAAGACTGTCCTTGAGTATCAGCAACAGTTTGAAAGTTTATTCCATTTTGCCCCAAGGCATATGCGAACAGCTGAAGAAAAGGCAGCAAGGTTCCTAAAAGGCCTAAAAGCATCTATTGGGTCGGTGCTCGAAGTCTTGGATTTGACCGAATATGGCCAGATTGTACAGAAGGCCAAAACAATGGAAGATAAGCAAAAGGGTGAACAGTCCCTCACTCCTGGACTGTGGAAGAGATCAAATCCATTCTCAGATGTGGGAAATTCCTCCAAGGCATACCGTGGATCATATAGTTCGGGGCCTATGTATAGGCAGCCCTATAGGCCATCTGGCTATCCTCCTAGGCCAGTTGGTGGTTCGGGTTCAACCTCTTTTCGCCCGAACACTAGTGTGGCTCCTACAGCTCCAAGGCCACCTCGACCTTCATCTGCATCGGGTCAAGTGCAGAGGGGCCCCGCTCCAGTTTCGACGTCTCAGATTCGTTGCTTCAACTGCCATTCCTATGGGCATTATGCGAAAGACTGTCGGTCCCGACCAGCCTTGCCCTCCAGTCAGCCCTCTGCTTACCGACCTCCCTTGCCTCGAGGCAATCAACCGCAGGGAAGGATGTATGCCCTATCAGCCGAGGAAGCTGAGGCTAGTACAGAAGTTGTAGCAGGTACATTTTAAATTAAGAAGTTCATTATGATTAATGTTGATGGCCTGCTGAAATTATATACATTGTTATATTAGGTATCCTACCCATATCGGGCATACCAGCCTATGTTTTATTTGATTCAGGAGCTACTCATTCATTCGCATCTAAGAGGTTTGTAGGGAAGCTTGGGATGTCACCCAGGATCCTGGACCAGGGAATGATTGTTAGTATGCCTACTGGTAAAGTTGCACAGTTGAAGGAAGTGTATGGACCATGCCCAGTGGAGATTAGTGGGAAGAACTTTGAGGCACAACTTATTAAATTCAATATGCAGAATTTTGATGTTATATTGGGTATGGATTGGTTGTCGGCTCATCGAGCTAATGTGATCTGTGCGGAAAGGCTGATTAAGGTAACAGATGTCGACGGGAAAGAGTGGGTGTACCGAGCAGACACAATGAAAAGGGTGAGGAAGGTCCTTGTCTCCGCTCTCCAAGCGGTAAAGTTACTAAAAAGTGGATGTCAGGGTTACATAGCCTCGGTACTCGATGTTGATGCAAGAGTTACACCTCTAGAAGAAGTAAAGGTGGTTAAAGAGTTTCCCGATGTTTTCCCAGATGATCTGATGCATTTACCACCTGACAGAGAGTTGGAGTTTGCCATAGACTTGATTTCTGGAGCCGCTCCAGTATCAAAGGCTCCATATAGGATGGCACCAGCTGAATTGAAGGAGTTGCAGATGCAGTTACAGGAACTATTGGAGAAGGGGTTTATTCGCCCAAGTGTTTCACCTTGGGGTGCCCCGGTGTTGTTTGTCAAGAAGAAGGATGGTAGTTTGCGTATGTGCATAGATTACCGGGAGTTGAATAAGCTGACCATTAAGAACCGGTATCCATTGCCACGCATCGATGATTTATTTGATCAGTTGCAGGGAGCCAGAGTATTTTCAAAGATAGACCTTCGGTCCGGCTATTATCAGCTCAAGATAAAGAGTAGTGATATACCCAAAATAGCATTTAGGACTCGATACGGACATTATGAGTTCCTAGTGTTGTCCTTCGGGTTAACCAATGCGCCGGCAGCATTTATGGATCTAATGAATCGAGTATTCCAGGATGTGCTCGACAAATGGGTAATTATTTTTATCGACGATATCTTGATCTACTCCAAGAACGAAGAGGAGCACACTCAACACTTGAGAATGGTGTTACAGAGATTGAGAGATCAGCAGTTGTTTGCCAAGTACAGCAAGTGTGAATTCTGGCTTGAACAAGTTGGATTCCTGGGGCACGTAGTGTCTAAAGCCGGAATCGAAGTGGATCCTGCTAAGGTAAAAGCAGTAGTGGAATGGGAAAGCCCCAAGAATGTTACTGAAATTAGAAGTTTCCTGGGTTTGGCTGGATACTACCGGCGTTTCATCGAGAATTTTGCTCGGATCTCTGCACCAATGACCAAGTTGACTAAAAAGGGTGTGAAATTTGACTGGGCGGAGGAATATGAGAAGAGCTTCCAGGAATTGAAAGAAAAGTTAGTGACTGCCCCTGTGCTGACTATTCCTGAAGGCACAGGTGGGATGACGGTCTATACCGATGCTTCCAAAGTTGGGTTGGGTTGTGTTCTCATGCAACGCGGGAAGGTAATAGCATATGCATCCCGACAACTAAAGGAATATGAGAAGAATTACCCCACTCATGACTTGGAACTAGCGGCAGTCATTTTTGCCCTTAAGATCTGGCGACACTATTTGTATGGGGAGAAGTGTGAAATATACAGTGACCACAAAAGCCTGAAATACTTCTTCACTCAGAAGGATCTGAACATGAGACAGAGAAGATGGCTTGAACTCATGAAGGATTATGACTGTGATATTCAGTATCATCCAGGCAAGGCTAATGTAGTGGCAGATGCATTAAGTCGGAAGACACAGACTGTGTCGCTTTCATACTTAGCAGTCAGCTCACCACTTGTGCAAGAGGCGATGTTAATGGATGAAACCCTCTTGTATGAAGGGGCAACCCTAGAGCTTGAACCTCAACCAGAAAACCCTAAATGGTTGACGGTATCTTTATCGGCTCTACAAGTGCAACCGGCAATTAGGCAAGAGGTGATAATGAAGCAACCTTTGGATCCTGAATTGCAGCGGATCAGAGTTAAGGTTCAAGACCAAACAATGAACGACCCAGATTTTACTTTAGCCAGTGATGGGGCATTGATGTTTCGAGACAGATTGTGTGTACCCGATGATTTGG
>NC_056559.1:19880026-19891397 GCF_013358625.1 Macadamia integrifolia
AAAAAAAGAAAAAAAAAGAAAAAAAGGGGACTTTTTAGTGTTAGAACAAACATCGAAAAATACGAAGAAAACACAAACACAGATTCACGCAAGACGCAAAGATTTAACGAGGTTCACACACCGATGCGGTATGCTATGTCATTGGGCAAAGAAGAAGGTTATTCACTATATTTGGAAGAAGATTACAAAGGAGATCTGTCAAGAAGACCCGAGCTCATGGCAAGAATACTCGCCTATAAACCCTAAAATGAAAAACCCCTAATCTCACGATGCTTGCTCAATAAGACTGTGATACACACATATATAAAGAAGATTTAGAAAATTTGGGAAAGGCTACTGTGTGAGAGTTCATGAAGAGTATGGATTTGGTGAAAGGAACTAGGGTGCATTCTTAGAACAAGCTCATAAGCTTGTAATACCTAGCATGCACTTGAAAATAGAGAAATGATTAGTGAGCTTTAAGCTTCCAACTGTTTGATGAAAATCGTTGTAAAGTAAAATCCTGAAGTATTTAATCAAACATCAATAACATCACTGAAAATGTTTACATTTCTAGTTGGTTATTGAAAAGTGAAGTAAAATATTTAATTTTCCTCGTTTTTATGTCGATATCTAAGGAATATGGTTGAATTTTAATTTATTAATGTATTTAGTGTATTTGTTAGTGTGTAGGCTTTGAATTTGTTACACTAACTGTTCATATTAATTGGAAAGTTCCAATTTTCTGTTGTTTGAACTTCACTTTTGAATGCTTTCCATCCAACCAGATAGAGCTCAAATGTGGATCAAATTAATGATTGGAAGACTTTTTTCAGCCAAGGAGGATAGAATAGTTTGCATTTTAGGGCTGTAAGCTTATAATAGGAGGAACCTAATCATACAATGCAGATTAGTTGATTTCGATGTTTGGATGGAAAGATATAAAAAAGAAGGTAATGAAAGCTTAGCTGCCATGAATAAGTTGATAAGAGCATGCAAAATGTAATTTAGAAAAGAAACTAATTCTGTGTGGAATAAGGTTACAACAGTGAGACTTATTGTCTTTCCATAAAAGTGGGTGGAAGTGTGTAGTAAGTTGATTTCTAAAGAGAAGCATATGGAACTTTTTGGTAAAGGGGACCACTAAATTTTTTCATCCTTAATATATGAAGCTTTTGTTTTTGTTTTCTCCTCCCCCCCTTCCTTTTTCGCAAAATTAGACTGGATACTATTTTTTGATGCATCAAGTCGTCAAAGAGTCCGGGTGAAGACTCTTGACGAAACTCTCTGACTATAGTTTCTTTAGTTTCTTTTTTATTTGGAGCTGCTGGACTTGTGTCTACTTTGTTGAAGTATGAATCTAGATGATGCAGATTAATTACCAAAATAGACTTGTTTTATTAGGAATAAGCCTAGGGTTGGGTTCCATACATGTTAGGCTTTTGATCCCATGTGTTTTGAGTATAATAGACCACTTTTATGGGTCTAAAAATGGGGCTCTAAGATTGAGTACGGGATTACTAGTTAGTTTCCATTTTCATTAGTTTCCTTTCTAGTTGGGCTTGATTTGAGTTATATTTGTTTCCTTATGAGTCAAGTTATTAATTGAGTCAAGTCTTTAGTAGTTAGTTTCCTTTTTCAACTAGTTTCTAATTTCAGTTAGTTTCTAATTTCAGTTTTTAGTAGCTATTGTCTTAGGAGAATATTTGGTTTCCTTTTTGAGGAACCTTCTATTTTGTAATTCCCTCCCCCATTAACATTATAAATAAAGAAGAGGAGGCTCCTAAAGGCCTAGATGATTTTGATAAAAAAATTAATGATTGTTGCTATTGTCTTCTACATGGAGATTTGTCTTGTGTTTGATCAAGGCTGATGGAATTGGTGTTTGATCCAATTGACTCTCAGCGGTGTGAAGCACAAGAGGTCCTCTTCCTTAACTCATCTTCTTCTTCTCTCAACTACACAAAGTGTTATTGATCTGCTCAAGTTCTTACAGAGTATTCAGCAACATTGGGACTAGGTTGACTTGTCAATCCTAGTTCTACATTACTTCTACACATGAGACACCCAAAATCCCACTTTTTGACCATTAACCCCCCTTCAGATGATAAAATCTTAAATGTAGCATTCGCATTACTGGTAATAGTTAGCACCATAGTTTTCAATCTGAAATGCAAGGTGCAGATACATTCCAGAAATAACGTCTACTTCATATCAGTGAGACTCCCCAACTATCAAAGAGATTGAACAATGAAATAGTAATATTAAGAAGGTTTTATATCGTCCCATGAACATCAGATATAATTGCACCTCTTAAAGTAAGGTGGATCTTGGATCTGCCACAAGCTATCAAGGCAATGGTGAGTCCGTACAATAGAAATCGGAAAGAATTATCATGCTTACTAAGCATGGTTTAAGGGTCAGTGATGATCAAATCCAAATGGAAAAAAACAGATTCTCCAATTCACTGGCAGGATTGATGGGAGTACATTGATCTGGTGAAGCACTTCTGATTCCCATTCAGGATGTGTGGAACGAACAAGATCCCCAATCCCGATCCTCGAAATAACATTACCACGAGGTGCCATTGAAAATCAAACAGTACCACGAGGTGGCATCGAAAATCAACATATTCTAGGATAGACACGTTAAATAAACAAAATACAAGGACTCCGGTCTTCCGGTATATTGCCAGTCCATCAATATATCCTTCCTGCAATCCTACATCCTACATTAATATTCTTATGTAGTTTCCCAGGATCAAAACAACCCCAACTGTTAATTTCCAACTGTCCAAGGAGTTAAGTTTGTATAAACATTATAATCTGAAATATCACAACTCAATTCAACCATATGTGTTCAGGTATACGGATCCTGTTTTGGTGTTCAACTCTTTTCAAAGCCACACTTCTTGTTGAGATGCGGGAGCTATAGAGGTATAGTCTCACAACGGGTATCTTGGACCTTGGATATGTCTTCATATACCACTGGGTTATCTCCACCTAATAGCTTAAGCTTTCATGTTGGAACCCCCAAGTGGTATTTCGTGGGCTATCCCACTTTATTTAACACTTGTAAACCCCAATCCATGCGATATAAATAACATCAAATAAAAATTTTAAAATAATATATCATCAAATATTAATTTCTTCTGAATTAGATAATATGACAAACATTACAATTTCTGTTGGTAAAGTATGTTTCTTCTTACCTATAAAAAAGGCATGGTTTCTCTTAAAAAACAAGTAAGCAAAAACGAAACAAGAAAGAGCATTACTAAAAGAATCTGGCATGATTAGGAAAGGTCATAAATAAACATGTATAGTTAAGAGATTCCAAAAATAACAATTCGATTAGAAGTATTTCTAATTAGAGATTCCAAAAATACATTTTAGTATAAATAATTATGGTCTCAAAACATGTATAATCCATTCTGTTTTTAGTAGGAAATGGATATGATTCAAAGCATTAACCTGTTATTTGAAGTACAAAAGTGCTTTTACACGAGACACACACACACACACACACAGAGTTTAGGATCATAAAAAAATAACACATAAATATATACAAACAGATACTAATTGAAAAAAGGGAGAAAACCAAACCCATCACTGTTGTGCTCATTAAGTGCATGGTCACTAACAAGTTAGTCAATCTAAGGCCTACAAGCATACAAGTCTACCAACTGTACTACTACAATGCATCATGCTCATAAGTCATAAGCAAAACTACCAGATCATGATCCATCAATGGATTCTTATAGGTTCAATGGTCCTTGATCACATAACCATTACCAAAATAAAGTAAATCAAACAAAAAACACCAGACTCATACTCCAAATGTGGAAGAAGACCTATAATGTCAAAGATTGAACCAATCATCTGAGGAAGCCATGGTAAAACAGACTAAACCGAAATAGTACACTGTAACAACTGGAATACCAGATATCACACTCCCTCATATGAAAGAGGGGGGCAAGGTTGGGGCACTTACCTTCTGGTGGGATTAGAGGTGCTGTTTTAGGCGGATGATGTCATTTATGTTGCCTTTAGATTTGCTCTATGGGAGGGAGTGGTGTACATAATTTCTCTTTGTCTAGCTATTTCCCATGGTAGGATAGGGTCCATTGCTACCGTAACTGGGACCTTGTTTTCCCTTTGGAGTGGTGTACATGGTTTCTCTTTGCATACGTGCTTTCTCTTTGTCTAACACTTGGTATATTTTCCACAATAAACACTTAAATAGAGGGGGCCATAATGTAAGATTGATTCGCAAGTGATCCAATCTCAGGTAGGATCTTTAGTAAATTCAATAAAATAAGATAGTATGAACAAAACAGAAATAAGAGAATAAATCAAAGAATGGGGTAGGGGAATAGGTTGGGTCGAGTAGCTCACTCTTCCCTAGGACATCTCACCCAAGATGTCTCTCACAGCACTGCATCTCATAGTTTTTCAGCATAAAACTTTCTTTTTTTTCATTCAATCAAATTATAGCCCCTTACAAACTTATATAGAAGACTCAAAACTGACTCAAACACGAAAAGGGAAAGGCCTAACCCAATCCTTAACCAATTGGGAAACAATTGACTAGAAAACTGAAATAACAAAAAATATAGACTCAAAACATGACTCTAACTAAACTAATGAATTAAATCCCGTTTTCTTATTTTCTACCCATATTTTAGGCTCATTAAAGTGGCCCATTTCAAAGAAGATCATGGGATCAAAGGCCCAACACATACATAACCCAACCCAAGGCTTATTTGTAATAAAATAAGCTCATTAAGTGACTTATCTGCATCAGGCCAATAGATTTATCATGTGTACATCAGGGAAGGAGACTGAGAACCATTCATGCATGCACCACAAAGAGGCCATCATGAATGGTATTACTTATTTGCATAAATTGATGGCTTGGGCGAACCCCAAAGAGGTAGAGATGTTAGTATTCCATGGCTAATCATGCTAGCATCAGCATCTGTATTGGGTGTATAAACGGAAATAAACAAAATAATCTGGAAAGAATAAGCAAATCACAAGGATCCAAACGACATTTGCTCCTTAGAAATTGTTGGTGTAGCATTTTCTACTTACTGATGGAAGATGCCAGCATGCTTCGTTAAGCACTGGGATCAAAACCACCACTAGAAACCAACCTATGATCATCAGACCCATCAACAACTCGAGCAAGGGGAAAAAAGGAGGATCTGACCAAAGAGAATTTTGGAGGTGAAAATTGACATTTTTTGTGAGGATAATCCCTACATGACAGAACACATAGGGATCAAATGGGAGTAATGTAATATACAACACACAGAGGATCAGCCAATACAACCCTGACCAGAATGGGCGCGTTGGAGAGTGATCCATGATCTGATCCAAATCCAGATCCCTTGAACCTTGCCACTAACAGAACATGGCAAATGTTGAATCATTCAATATGTCTCGCCCTTGAATGCTCCAAATAGAAAACAGTCCAGGATTTCCAAAGAATATACAACAAAACTGGATATAATGGAGTTGCTACGATTTTTTTTTTTTTTTGGGGGGGGGGTGATTCCCACCATCTGGCAAGCTGCATTTGAGATTTTGAGTGGGACATAAAATGGTCCAATGATGCAAAATGGAGAACAAATAGAAAATCTAGATTCACAGCTTAACCATGATGTCATTGGTGACCTAAGAACATAAACAACTTCTTTTCAAAGGTTGGGTTCTAGTGCTCTTTAGAAGGGGGGATGCTGCTGTTCACATCCTTCCAAATGCACCAGAACCCAACCTTCGAAACAGACCTCCATAGGACCTTTACTTCTTTCCAGAAAGGGTTTGGTGGCATCTCCAAAGAAGGTTAGTGATATTGGGAAAAAAAAAAACACACAAAAGACAAACCAACGAGCCCAAGGAAACAATAAACATAACAACATCTTCCTTGAAGAGGGACAATGACTAAGGATATTTGCAGACTCCCTCTTTGCCATGCACATCAAAAAAAAAAAAAAAAAAAAAATTGGGGAAGAAGGGAATAAAATTTCCCCAAAAAATGCTAGATGCATTTACATTCTTATTACAAATTCCTGCATCAAAAGCCCTAAATTTATGGGGAGATAGTATCCTCCATATTTCTTTATAAGGATTAAGGAATAATAAAAATAACTAGGTCTAATTGTCCCAAACAGAGATCATGGTGAAAACACGACGCTAGACAGTAACACCCAAAACCCACCGTTCCTGATGACCCCGAGAAAGAAAGATTTTTGAGGGCCTCAGGATGAGCATTGAGCTGCACTTTTCCATCTCAATGCCCCTGGGCTCTATCAAGAACTAGGATTGCAAGTAATCCCATTTGCTTTTCCACGCATTGTTGTCTGTACATGGAGATTGGCTATCCTTGCAATGTACATGATTTTTGTTGTAAGTTAGAATACTGTACACTTGGTTTAAAACTTACACTGAAGAATACAAACTAGAACAGATCCCTGACCAATGACCTGTGCAAGCATTTGTTCTCAAACAGACATGCACAACTGTGTGCCAATGTCCTTGATATGGAAAACCTTTGCTGCCAATCTATATTTGGGTATCCAACACAATGACTCCAATGATGTCCTGTATATCCATTATAAAGCTCTCAAGCAACAGAAAACTCATAATGATGTTACAGCATTGTAACTTTGGGAAAAAATATACACTTGCCACCAATGACAGCTACGAACAACATATTTATATAATGCCAACTAACCATATATTGATTCAATGATCTGACAATATACAGGTTAACATCAATACAATGATCTACCATAGTTCATCACACCCCCCCCAAAAAAAAAAAAAAAAAAAAAAAAAAAAAGAAGAAGAAGAAGAAGAAGAAGATCTACTCTATATTTCCTCATTTAGACACAAGTTACGGCTTTCTGTACTGCTTCAGAGGGTAGGACTTTTGATGCAATAAAATATCAAGTCCATGTCCAGAGCCCTAAACTATGTATTCATGAAAGGCCATCAAAATTGCTATTTAAAAAAATTACAGGTAGTTGGTTATATTCCTTGTCAGACTATAACGAATAAGATTAGGATCTCCCAGATTCAACCCTTTCCTCTGCTTTTTCTTCATATTTGGGGAAAATGTTTAGTTAGGCAAAGAGAAAAGCATGAAAGGAAATAAAAGGGAAAATGTTTCATGTGGATGCAACAGATAAAGACTTAGACGCTATGTTATTTTACCCAGTGCATTTCCCAACTCTAGAAACTGCTCATTTAGCCGATCCCTTCTTAATTTCTCACGGTCTGCCTTCTGAACTTTCCTTGCAGCAATGGAGTTCTTGACTTCTAGTTCAGCCCTTTGGCTGTAAAATAAGAAAAAGCAAACTATAGTAAGTACAATGCATATTGATTTTAGCAGCAACAAGATTTGTATTGTGGATATCTCACAATTGTTCTGGCAACAGTAAACTGCACTTATACTTGAAAATTCTACAACTCAACCAAGTTTCTCATTATTTTTTGTTTTTGCTAAGAGGAACCATTGTTTGGGGAAGGGTCCTTTAACGATTTACTTGAAATTAAAGTAGATGTAACTACCACCTTCCAGCAATGTAACTGAGTGATAAACTAAGCATCCAGTAAACACATTTAGGTTCAAAAAGAGCAATGACACTCAATTATGTTGAACCTCCACCATAAATGTCACCAGCAGATTGGGACATTTAGCTCCTGACATTCTCTAAAACTGATAGAATGCTTCATCTCACATCATTACTTCATCTTCTTTTCAAGCAGTTACACTAGCATCGTTTGTTTAGAGTTATCGATTAAAGAATTTACCTGTGTTAGGTCCAGGGCTGCAATAACTATAGAGGCATAAAACTTTTGAAGTCATACTATGAAATTATGGGAGAAGGTTATCGAAACCCATCTAAGATGATAAAATAGTATCTCGGGGAACCAAATCAGTTTTATGCCTAGTAGATCCATGACATAAGTTATTTACGTTATTTACCAACCATGGAAGCTCATGGAAAAATCTAGAGCCTACAAGAAGGATCTCCATATGGTCTTCATCGGCTTAGAGAAAACCTATGATAAAATCCCCAAAGATTTAATATGGCATGATTTGGAAAAGAGAGTGGTATTGAGTAAATATGTTAATATGATTAAAGACATGTATGAGGGAGTGGCGACTAGTGTGAGAATTGTGGAGGCCAAGATAGTGAATTTCTAATTACAATTGGGTTACATCAACGATCATCTTTAAGTCCATATCTATTTACCATGGATGATTTAAACAATAACATATAAGGTGAGGTTTCGTGGTGTATGCTCTTTGTAGATGATATTGTTCTGGTGGATGAGACAGTAGCAGGGATTAATGATAAGTTTGAGTTATAAAGATCTACCTTGGAGTCGAGAGATCTTAAGATAAGTATAATGAAGACAGAATATATGGTGTGTAACTTTAGTTGCATAAGAAGCGGTGAAACTCGAGGAGAAGGAGATCGCAAAACGACTATTTTCGATATCTAAGGTCAACCTGATGCAGATCCGGATCCCAAGGACTGAAATCGGATCGCTTAGGGCCAACTAAAGAACAAAATAGTTCACTCTAGGCAAACCAGGGGCAATAATATAATTTTTGATAAGATTTAGGAGCTTTATAGAGTGAAATTAGTAACTAAGGACTTGAAAGGAATTAACTTCAAAGAGAAAGGAGCAATTCTGAAAATTAAAATAGTAGTGGGGTTAAATTGAAATAAAACCAAGAATGAAGGGTTACTTTGCAAACTAGGAAAGAGAGGATGTCTTTAATAAAGAACTTAAACATTGAAAGGACTTATCTGTAATAAGCAGAAGTTATATCATGAAAATAAAAGACCTTTCTTCTTCCTCACGATGGAGTTCAAAGGCGGTAGCCAGCAAGCCTTCAACACAAAGAACTCCTTCAAATCTGGTCGGTTGATCTTGGGACTTCAAGTGTAGACTCCTAAACATAAGCAAATTTTATATCTGCTGAATTTATTCGAGCACACAACCTTTCACAAAAGCAATTTTTCAAGAAAATTCACGTCCGAGGTTTTGGACCCACAGCTCGAGAAGAGGTCACTGCAGTTGTTCAAATACACTTACAATTTGGGCCATTACAATACCATATCACCTGTTTGGTCACCCCATTGGCGCACTGTGACATTCTTCTAGGACGACCTTGGCAAAGCTATGTTGGTACTCTCTATGATGGCACACGGAACACCATCAAGGTGAAGCAAGAATGTCGTATGTACTTAATGAGGCCACATGCATTATCAGACATACCACGTCGTCGACTGACTCCTACTCCAGTGACCCATCAGCCTACTCTCCATCCTCTTGGTGTTATGTTCTGGTCTTCTGCTTAGAGATATGTGCCACCTCATCGGCGAGCGATTTACAAGGGAATCTTGGGATCACGACCTAACTCGACAGAGTCGAGTTCTTTTAAGACCGGGAGCGCTAATGTAGTTTGCCAATGGATTTAGAATATCTTTTATTTACTTTCCATTTTTAGAGCTAGGATTAGTTGATAGTATTTTTAAATAGATTAAATTTTATTTTCAATTGCTAATTAGGATAGTTTCTATTTTTAATAAACTACCAATTTTATTTTTTGATTCTCTTTAAATAGCCATGTAATAGAAGAAAACTGAGATTGAGATTTGTAGTTTTAATTTGAAACTGGATGTTTGCTTGGTTAGATCATGGTTGCCGTGACCCTCTCTTTCTGATTTTCTCTTTTCTTCATTATTCTTCTCCTTCTTCTTGCTAGTTCTCTCTCTGAGCCTGTTCTGGGCTGTAGTTGTAGCCCACGGACAATGGGTTTTACTCCTTAGTGCTTGATCTTCTGAGGCTGAGGTCTTGAGTAAAGGTAGCCCCCCCTCCTAGGCGACTCAAACCTTAAAACCTCTCTTCCAAAGCTTGACCTTACTGTGAAGAAGGCATACCAAACTCCCCAGGGGGCTGCTCAGATCAGCAGGCTGGAGTGACGTGGGAAGCACCTGCAATTGGATCTTGCGATGGTAAACTCAGATCTGAGTCTGGTTTGGACTTCTTCACAGTAAGGTCAAGATTTGGAAGAGAGGTTCTAAGGTTTGAGTCGCCTAGGAGGGGGCTACCTTCACTCAAGACCTCAGCCCCAGAAGATCAAGCACCAAGGAGTAAAACCCAGTGTTCGTGGGCTATAACTACAGCCTAGAACAGGGCTGGGAGAGAGAACCAGCAAGAAGAAGGAGAAGAATAATGAAGAGAAGAGAAAATCAAAAAGAGGGGTCACAGCAGCCATGATCTAACCAAGCAAACATCCAATTTCAAATTAAAACTTCAAATCTCAATCTCAGTTTTCTTCTATTACATGGCTATTTAAAGAGAATCAAAACATAAAATTGGTAGTTTATTAAAAATAGAAACTATCCTAATTAGCAACTGAAAATAAAATTCAATCTAATTAAAAATACTACCAACTAATCTTAGCTCTAAAAATGGAAAGTAAATAAAAGATATTTTAAATCCATCGGCAAACTGCATCACAACCATAAACAAGGACGGTGATATAGAAGATGATGTCTCGAACATAATTAAAGTAGGTTAGATGAAGTGGAGAGGGACTTCAGGATTGTTGTGCGATCGACATATCCCTCTTAAGCTTAAAGACATTCTACCAAACTGTCATAAGATCAGCTTTGATGTAAGGGGCGGAATACTAGGTTGTAAAGAAGCATAACATAGATACGTTGAGTGTAACTGAGATGAGGATGTTGAGATGGATGAGTGAAAAAAATAGGAGAGATGTAGTACAAAAATGACGGGTTAGAGCTGATCTGGGAGTTACCCTGATTTTAGACAAGCTCCGAGAATGTCGTTTAAGGAGGTATGACCATGTTCGACGGAGGACTTGAGGTGCCTCAATAAGGACGAGTGATCAAATCCGGATAGAAGGAGTTACAAGAGCTAGAGGCAGGACTACAATGACCATAGAGGATGTTGTAAGAAATTTACATGTAGAAACTAGGGCTCGACCGTAGTATGACCTCAAACATAGCTGTTTGGAGGGAAAAAATACATGTAGCTGACTGCTTTTAGGTGGGATGTCTCAGTGGTGTTACATCTTTTCTTTTTCTTTTTTCTTTTTTTTCTTTTTTTTTTTGGTTCCCGGATCCATGTAGCTGACCTGAATTAGTTGGGAAAATGCTGAGTTGTTGTTGTCTTGTCAGGTCCTGTTATAACTATTACCCTGTAATGCTCCACCAATCCAAATTATTGTCTCCAGCCCATTTACTAACTGCACATGAAGAGCAGGGGAACCCCTTTACTTTTCAGGTTTTTTTCTTTTCTTTTCTTTTCTTTTCTTTTCTTTTCTTTTCTTTTTT
>NC_056559.1:19891417-19915862 GCF_013358625.1 Macadamia integrifolia
GGGGGGGTGGGATGGAGGTTGGGGGGTTCGCAGAAACTAACATTGATTTTATTAGCATCGTAAAAACCGGTAGAAGCCCCAAGGTACATGTGGATTATCCAGCGGAACTTTGGGGGGGATGAGGGAAAATATTTTGCCGCTGCTCGAGTTAAGAGGTGGGCTTCAGGATTCTTAGCTCCAGCCATATAGTGGACCCAGCAGCTCCAAAGATATGAGAATAATTGTACCAAATCTTCACCGAACACATGGCCCTTGGAACCTTATCCTTATTCTGCAGAGTTTCCACCGTAACTTGAGTCCAAACTCCGAATACAATTACTAAAGCTGAAAAAAAGTGAGAGAAACTGCGTTTCCTAGCTTGAACTAGATGAGAGATACAAGCCGAGGGATGTTAGGTCAAACATTTTAGGCTAAGGATTGAGTCACACAAAGAGAGGAACTTGTAAAACCAAAATTCCAAGTCGATGAAATAATTCAATGAGACGTGATTGGCTCAAACAGTAAATTACAAAGAGGGAAAAGGGGGGGGGGGGGACTTCTCTGAAAGAGAAAAGGACGAACCTTGAATCGGGCTCCGGGTTCTGCGAGCTCTGCAATCCATTGGAGGGCATACAATGATCTTGGGTGGAATGTTGTAAATCGCTGACGGTGATATCTGTTTGAATAGATTGACAGAAACCCTCCGGTTTCCACTGATCCATCATCTCTCCAACTGCAAGTTTAGGGCTCCAGAGTCCAGATAATCTCTGAACAGTGGACAGGAACTCGTGCTATCCACGAGGGTGGCGCACCGCACTCAATAATATTGGAGGAAAATTTATTATTATTTAAGCGCCGATGTGCTTTGGCGAGCGCACCCGGTAGTCCCTGACGTATAGGTGTCGTTAGCCGTTACCCAAATGGAGATTTGATCCTTTGAACGCACACGTGAGGAATGAAGAAAGGCATTTGGGGAGGAGTTGGACTGATTTTAACCCCAAAAATAGGAGTACATTTTTTTCTTGGGGGGTAGGGGAGTAGAATTGAATAACCTACATTTGAGAACTAGTGGTAGAAAGCTCAAGGATCTAGATCCTTTACAGTGCACCAATGTGCATTAGCCCGGTGACAATATCTGAGGCGTGCAAATCGGATAGCTGATAGATTTGGGCATCCACTCTTGATGATCCGGCTCGTCTCCAACCACTAACTCTCCAACAATCCTCTAACGATTTCAGGGATAGTGACATCTGTCTTTCTTCTAATCCAACGATTATGAGCCCCTGGACACACAAATTTGCTGAAAATACCAGGTGAGAGAAACCCGATCCAATTGAAGCTTAAATCTTGAGAAACCATATCATCGTAGACTCTTCCTCTCTTCCCCTTTTTCCTTTTTTTCATCCCACTTCAAACCCTAATGTAACCACAAAAACACGGTTCAGATCCCCTAATTGAACTTCATCTCAAACCCTCTTTCCCTTAAGCTTCATCTCAAACGCTTTTTCCCTGACTTCATATCGCATTTACCATCAGCAGATTCTCATGATCTCAACAACAACCCCTTCAATGAATTGCATGGTGGAATCCATATTGCAAAATTCTAGAAGAACTCCAGAAAATGAATGGAAACTTAAATATCTAAACATAAATAAATATATATATATATATATATATAACCTAAGGTCCAAACCTGACAAAGAAAACCATCCTACGTTTTTTCTTAACACTGCGATTTTCGATGAACTTCATTCTATAAACCTAAACATGTAATACCCACCATTTATAGGTTCTAAAAACCACAAACAAAGCACAAATCTTAAGAGGGGTAACCAACTTGTACAAGGAGAAAATTCAAAAATGAAAAAAATAGAGAGGAAGAGCATAACACTTTTTTTCAGCCTTCTTCCATGGACTTAATTAAAAATACAAGTTCGAGACATGAAAACCCTCTTTTGAAAATTAATACAACAAACACATTCGAAACACAACTGGAAGGAATTGCTCTGTGTTCCACCTGAAATTCCATGTTTTCTTACATCTATTTCTGAAAAACCGGGCTATTCCCAATCTTCCATGAACAAAACTTCGATTTTGGATACGGATTCATGTTTATCTATTTGTTTGTTCCCAATCTTCCATGCCCTAAATGACGGGTTTGTGTTCATTTATTTATTTATTGCATCAATTCTTCTTCTATGCGAAATAAAAAAGCGAGAAAAACCTACGCTTCGATTTCATTCTCCTTTTATGCGAAATTTTTTTTTTTTTCTAGCATTTGGTTCTCTCGTGTTTATGGTTTGTGAAATGGGAGTAAAAGAGGGGAGGATTGAAAATCAAAGGTGTGAGAGAGAGAAAGTCGGGTTTGGGTCTTCCTTATATGGATCGGATTGAGTATGCTTCTGTAGGACAAATGGGTTAATTGTTCACAATCATTGGATTATAAGAAAAACATGTGTCACTCTCCTAAAAATCGATGGAGGATCGTTGGAGCGTCAATCGTTGGAGATGAGCCGGATCCCTAGTACATTGGGGAGGATTTTAGTATCATAACAAGACAAAAGCTATAAATATTACATGACTACGTATTTAGTGTTTGAATTTTAACCTCGTTTGGGATCCATCAAACTCTATGCAATAACAAATTTTGTCTAAATGAAATATTTAATATGGAAATATTGTAGACAAATAGGTTAAAAAGTATAAATATAAGTGATGAGGAACATAATACTTCAATGGTTCAAAATACATGTAAAAAAATATAATATAAGGTGAACCATATGATTGAGTTGGACAATAAAAAATAACATTTTACCAGTTAGGACGAAGATCTATTTAACCAATGATTAAGATTAGACACATGGACATTTTCACATGGCTAAATTACAATGCTAGTGCTACTTGCCCAACATACGAGGTTATACACTTGTCTATGGGGATAGAGTTCCTCTCCATATAGCCCATGGACCAGAGAGTGACCCTAAGGCTATGGTGATATAGGGATGTGTGCTTGGGTTTTGCTAGGCTCCTAGCCCTAGGATCATTGCATAAATGGGTGACATGGAGGTTTTTTTCCTTCTTTTTTTTTATTATTATTATCATTATTATTATTGTTTGATAAATATGTTGTAGGTTTTGGAACCATTAAACAAGGCTTTTAATGGATAATAAATAGATTGGTTTGCAATTTGGTCAGGGGGTATCCAATGAATCTACACAATCCCATCGTGTTGTTCCTTTTCCTTTCACCTCTATTCTTTACTAACATTTCCACCATTAGGTATCTAAAAGAGGGAGGGGGTTCCTTGAAAGGCAACATAGCCCATGCATTAGTGTAGCGGTCATTAGTAGCACACACAAAAGCATCAATGAAGGCAGACGATCATTTCAACCCCTCTATGTGTGAGCACATGGACCATGCTGTCCTTGAGGCTTAAACAAGTGGGAAATGGACCATACTTCCACTAGAAACGGGTGCTTGTGGCCCAAATGTGAACAAGTTATAGGCTACGTTTGGTATGCATTCTCAAAATGTGTTATAGGTTTAGAATGCATTTTGAAATGATAAAATACTGTATCGTACACATTCCTATTCCTGAATTCCAAGAATGGGCCAAGAACAGGCCTCATTATGGAACGGGATATTAAGTCCATTCCATGTTCTCATTCTTACTCAACACATTGCTTCGACTCGTGGATACCTACTAGTTAGAGTTCAATAATCAAATTGCTCATGGGACCTCTCTTCTCTTTCTCTTTCTTACTTTACATATTGCTTTGATTCAAGGAGAACTGTGAGATGGAGTTCAATAATCAAATCGCTCATCATCTCTCTCTCTCTCTCTCTCTCTCTCTCTCTCAATTAATTATTTGATCTCTCACCAAATAGCTCAGGCTCTCATCAATCGCTCATCGCAAAATCGAAGATGTAGAGTTACAATTAGGGAAAAGATATATGATGCAGGGTTCACATATCTTTCAAAGAAGATACAATGTTTCTGGGAGGTATACTGACATTGATATAAGAAATGAAGAAGGTGCCACAGTCGAATACTTGAGAGTTCTTGTTGTACCATTACTATGCCTTACCCTCAAACAAGATAGATTCCACTTTGTTTTTTGTGAGAATGGCAAGTTTCATAAGGAGAATGATGCATAAATGTTAGAGATATGGTAAGGTAATTCTCCACGGAGTTGAGGTTCAATTGAGGCAGTGCAATCAAGCTACGGAATGGGTGAATCGAACCTATCTCGATCGACCTAAGTTAGATTCCCATATCCCACCGTTGCCATTTATGAAAGCATTGTCCTTCATCCTCATTATACACCTAACAAATAGATCCTGCCTATGAAGTGTTTGATGATTTTGCCTGAATTTTTTTTTAAATCAAGAATGTAATTTTACTAAATATACATCCAAACGATATTCTCATTTTTCTTTGAAAATGCATTCTGAGGCGAGAGAATGGGAGTGTATACCACACATAGCCTTCCCTATTCAAATTCTCCTTCCTAATGCTACGTGTGTAATGAATGGCGCAGTAGAGCCGCTGCGAGCTATCAACAGTTGGATGAGTATCTATGGCATTAATGTAATTAGATGAATACATTTAATTACGTCGGATCCGAATCTCGCCGTTCACAACACACCACCGTCTCGCCAAATATTTGAAATTTTCACGCAAAAGCGATCTTGATTAACCTAATCGATCGTATACAGATTACAGAGACTGCTCTTACGAATCTAGTGTTTTTACCTTCTCGGCTGTGTGGATTCCTCGTCCATACGAAATTACAATTCAAATCGATCTTTCGTTCCCTCTATTCTTTCTTCTCAGATTCTTGAATAATTTCTTGATACTCCTGAACCTTCCATTCTCTCAATTTGAATTCTCTGCGAGCTTTTTCCCCCCTGCAGTGCTTGTTCTTCTAGGGTTCCCTGCTCTCACTCACCACTGATTCTATGGAGAATGCCAAGGAAGCTTGCGGTGAAGCAAAACCTAACCAAGAAAACCTTAGTTCTGCGGTGGAAGCCGAAGCCGGAACTGATTTGCCTGCTCCTCCGCAGGCTTCGAGGACGCCATTCACGAACCTCAGCCAGGTCGATGCAGACCTTGCCCTCGCAAGGACTTTACAGGAACAGGTTGCTTATAATTCTGTATTTTTCCTTCGAGTCCTTTCTGTCTCTTGGTTAAAGATCTCATATGTTTCCTCCCCTTTTCTTCTTTTTTTACTTGCTACAATTGGATAACATTTGATTGTTTAATAACTGATCTTTTGTTGTTGATTGCTTTTTGCAACATGCCATTGTATATGTGATTGAGGAGTGAGGACAGAGAAATGTTTGTTTTCCTATTAAAAAAACTTGGTCCTTTAATTGTTTGGGGATGGTTTATGGGACAGGAAAGGGCTTATATGATGTTGAGAATGAACGGTGAAGTAAGTGATCATGGAAGCTCGGATGCTGGTAGCTATGCAGATGAAAATCAGGATGACGATAACGATGAGGATGATGATCTGGACGAGGACGAAAATGCTGTGACTGAAGATGGGGAGGATGCATTTGATGTGCATCCTCATGCTGATGAAGCGGATGATGATCAGGGGAATGAATTTGATAGTGATGAGGCCTTTGCAAGAGCCCTCCAAGACGCTGAAGAAAGAGAAATGGCTGTCCATTTAATGGCACTCGCTGGGATAAATGAATGTGAGTGGTTTAACATTAAGCCGTCACAGACATTATGTTTATGGCCACTGGGTTGCTATATTATGAGATTCCCATTTTTATTTGTTTGGATGGCGATTCACTTTCCATATTTTTTCACTCTCCATATTGTCACTGCTGAACACTCCATCTTTCTGTATCAAAACACTTGGGTAAGGGATGCAATGGAGTGTTCTGATTTCTGAGCAAAAACTGTAATGTCAATAGCGCTGTCTCTCTTCTCAATTTTTCCTTACTATTTGTTGCTTATTGGAGTTGCATCCAATTTTTGGTGATTTTAGGGGAGGCCGAAGACACCGAAGACCATGGTAGTAACTCTCAGGTATTCATGCTTTTGGTTTAAACATCATGTTCTGCCTATTAAAATTTGTCTTTATCATAGTCACATGTTTTTAAAGTATATACCTGAAATTCTTCGCTGTGAGCATAAGTTGTTTGATTCTTGAACTCATTATGCTCAATTACTTAATGTATCACTACTTTTATCATTGACTATAAACATTTCCTTCATTCCCAGATTTTAGTTTTGTGAGACTGTGATAATTTGTCTATCATTTTGTCTCTCTGTTAATGGTCATCGTTGTTAGCATTATTGTTGGCTCCAGTCTCTGGTTGTGATCAGCAGTTGCCATTTCCTTTTTATCACATAATTCCTAAATTACTCCAGCAACCCAATGAAACCTGGAATGGAATATCCAAAGGACCATGTGGCACATCCAAAGACACCCTGTGCATGGAACTTCAACTTAAGACTTGACCCTATTGACTTGTAACTTAGTGCTGCTATCAGACATGAGGGGTGGCCATACAAAGATGGAAATCTATACAGATAAAGATAAGATTGTTTCTGTGAGTTTAAAATTTGAAATTTCAAGTTATATATTTTATTGGGTTAGAGTGTCAGACTTTTGTTGAATTCTTAGAAGTAGACAGCCGTATGTTCTGGTGGTTGATGTTATACTTAATATGGTGATGTCCTTTATTGCTAGCACTTTACGCTTAGGCTCCTTTTGTAACTTTGTTGCCTGCCATTGGTCTGCAACTAAAAGTTCCGGCACTTTTGTTAACAGGCAAGTACCTTTGATAATTGATCTGCCTTACAATAGATATCAAAGGACAAAGGTGATATGACTGGTCAAAAGTTTCATATGTATATCTATTTGATGTTTTAGTCATAACCATGAATGCAAGTTATGAGAATCAAAGCAACACCTCAGGAACATCCCACCTAAAGGGAGAAACAATATTTTTTTGGGGGGAGGGGGTAAAGAAAAGGAGAAACAATAATGACAATCAAGAACAACAACTCAGCCTCGGATCCATGTAGCCAACCCCATTTAGTTGGGATAAGGCTGAGTAGTTGTTGTTGTTGTATGAACTGCAATTGGCATGTTTTAAAAGAGCCTGAGGATTCATTGCCATATTTGGTAGAGGTTCACAATCAATATAATACCAAGCTAACCATGACCATAGCTTTGGTTGTGCTTTGGGATTATTGACTCCCACATCACATTTTGTGGCTCCACGTTTTATTAGCAGAAACTTATAAACTTATGGAGCATAACTGATGACTCAGAGACCTCAAATATTCCATATGAATCTGGCTCTTCCTATATGCTCGATTTGCATTATGGTGTTTAGGATACTGCACCGACAATATTGGGTCCTGCATGCAAGCTGTGATGCCAGTTGGTAGTCCTGGGATTTGCCTATTTACCTGTGTCATTTTTGTGTTGGACTGCACAATCCAGTTATGAAAGGGGTGCAATGATTTCTCGAAGTATTTGATATGGGCAGCCAAGTCTAGCTGAGGTCAAGATAAGTTATGGCTCCCTTGAAGCTAAAGCCAAACAGGGACCATTTTCAGTGTCTTTATAGCCAGAAGAAGCCCGGCTGTTCCAACTTGAACGAGATTTCCATGAGATTCGTCCGCATGATCTATTAGTGCATGATTGTTAGGAATCATCATGCCAATTTTTTCTCTTTTAATATGATAGCTGTGGTCCTTTATATTGATTGTGTTTGTTGTACGATGAACCATTTGCAATATGATAGCCATATTGACAATATTAGAATTCCGATATATTCCCTCCAATATCAGTCTAGCTGCTTTCTTTTGTTTTGAAACTCATAAAAATCGAGTTATTGCCCTTTGGGACTGAAATTTTAGTGTTATGATTTTGTTCCCTAGATAAATGCTTGGTAAGAAAATGAGAAGTATATTTTCTGATTTTTTGTGATTTATTTCATTGTTAATTGTTATGCCTGCATTTCTGAACTGATGCTCTTGGAACGGAAGATTTGGCCTTTTCCATCTAAAAGTGAAGCTCTTGTATGCTTTAAACTCATCCACTTAAGTATCTTCAATTTCTCCATTCTTTGTCCTCTCTTCCTCATCCCTCCTGTGAACATGCGTGCTTCCTTGTAGTAGGATCTCCATATAATCCTTGAATTAAAAGGTTCAACCTTCAAGCAGACTTGACAGAGAAAAAAATTATCTATTTTTTGCTTTCCAATTCACAGTTGGAGTGATGTGCAGCGGTCTTACCATGCTCAACGCTTTAAACACCCCCTCCTGGCGGCAGGACCATCATGCATTCAACATCCGCTTGCCCATATCATTTTTCAGATTGGGTCGTGTAGTTCTATTATTTTCTAGTTTAGTTATTGCCCTCCTACATCACATGGTGGAAAATTTTGAATGAATATACTCCGGAGTCTGGACACGTGTTCCTGTTGACCTTTGAGCAGGTAGTATAGTAATTACCAAAGAAAATAAGATTTGACCTAATAGCAATTGAGTGATCGGAAAGTCATGGTTGTTTTAGTTTTAAATATCGTATTTGTTCAAGCTGTTTTAATATGTGTGTTACTCTATCTGTATACAACTATTTTTAATCTACCTTTTGTGAGCAAAAGGGTTTTAAAAGTTTTTAATGTATTTTTACTTGATATATATTGCCAAGAAGTTAAGATCAGAAAATTAAAAGATGGTATGGTAGGGGGAGAGAAAGAGAGAGAGAAAGTAGATGGCTCTCCTTAACCTGGGTTCTTTGCTCAAATGGGAAGTGCACACCATTGTTTTTCCTCTTTTCTCCTTTTCACCCCTTTTGTTATTTCTTTCTTTCTACTGTACAAACAGACTATAATATGTTTTCTTTGTTAAGGTATTGTGCTCATTACAGTGTTCATCTATTGACAATGGATGCAGAAAATAAGGGAAACTGTTTTGGATTTTGTGACATATAATTCTTCACCTATACTTATTCATCTTTTCCTCTTTGTTCAGGATACCTGGGAAGAAGTTGATCCAGATGAGCTGTCATATGAGGTACATTAATGTCTGAATATGTCACCCTCACTATGAGCTTCTATTTTTGTTTACTTATTGGGGAATCTCTCCCCCCCACCCCCCCTCCCAAAAAAAAAGGAATTGCTTGCATTGGGTGAAGTAGTTGGAACTGAGAGCAGAGGACTTTCTGTTGAAACTATTGCCTCCTTGCCTTCGGTTAATTACAAAGCACAAAGCAGTCAGGATGGAAGCACAGAACAGTAAGTACTAAGCACATGCATTTTCATTTTTTTTTTTTAATGGATAATGATAATCATCTGATTGGGAAGAAAACGATGAGGAAATGTTTCAGGTGTGTTATCTGCCGTTTGGACTATGAGGATGGTGATGCCTTGACTGTGCTTTCATGCAAGCATTCATACCACTCAGAGTGCATAAACAATTGGCTTCAAATAAATAAGGTACGCTTTTCAGCATTGCTTTGATATTTTAAATTTAGTTTTCTGTCTGTTTCATGGGTAGTGGTCTAAAATATGTTTTTCCATTATTTGTGTTGATGCCTTTATTTAAGAAGTTTTTTGTTTTCTTAACATCAAATGCTATGCTCTTTCCAGTTTTCAAGTCATTATCCTTGTATATCTGCTTTTGTTTTCTAGAATGTGTGTATTTTATTTTTGGGAAATTTACCGCACCACCCCCTGGAGAATGCCACAATGATTAGACCACCACCTCTGTTTTACCAAATTATTCTCAGACCCCTACCGGCAGTCACTATTAAGTTAAGTGTTAAAATGACTGTTATACCCTTGTCATTAAAACTCATATTTTTAACTAAATTCCTCTTCACCCTTACCTATACTTACCTTCACTGAGACATCAAACACAAAGGCGATTGTTCAAAGCACTGCAGATTACGATGGCAACAGCAACGGCGACGGCGACGAACAACGACAACGGCAACCAGCAGGAACTCGCGGCGACCGATCCGATACCCAAGTCCATTTGGGCCGGGGAGCCCTAATATTAGGTAAGACTAACTAACTGACTGTAACCGTTCCATTTTCCGGCGTTCTGTCTATCCGGAAAATTGGTTTTCCCTCAATCAAACTTCCTCTCTCTCTCTCTTCGATTCTTTTCTTCCCAACTCACCAATGACTCCTTTACATGCTCTCCACTTCTCTCTCTATGCGTCTCTATCCAAATCAAAATTCCGTTTCTTGTGTCGAATGCTACTTGATGTAGATCTGAATACCTATATTCGTAGGAAGAAGGCCAACAAGAGTAACTAGCATGTGGCCTTATCTTGTTGACATAAGAATTCCCTATTCTCTGAGAAAAGATCCTACCCTGTTACTGTTTTGAGCTTCCTCAATTACAGTATTACATCACTACTATTCCGTTTCTTGTGTCAAATGCTACTCTCACGCCCTCATCCATGGCATTTCTCTCTCTACTGATCGTTCTCTCCCTCTTCGCCGCCGTTCGTTGCCAATCGTCACCTCCTAAAGGCACTCCTTCGGCTCTCACATATTCTTCTTCAATTTCAGTTTCTCATCACTCTGTTTCGTATTGTCTTAATTTTAAGGGTTTCTAATTGATTGCGGCGCCACCGTTTCATCAGTAATTGACAACTGGCAATGGTTACCTGACGGCAATTACATTTCTGCTGGGTTGCCCAAAACAGTATCCATTCCGGTTCTTCCTCCGACACTTTCCACTCTCCGCTCTTTCCCTCTTCTTGTCGATGCTCAACGGAAATTCTGCTGCGTTGTTCCGGCGTACCGAGGTGAAAAGTAGCTCCTTCGGACTACCTACTTTTATGGGGGAGTTAAACGGTGTAGATCCCACCGGTGTTTGATCAGATTGTGGATGGGACGGTCTGGAGTGTTATGAACACTATCGATATTATCTGTATTGTATTACATGGGTATTTTAGTTACTTTATATTTAGTAAGGGCATTTTGGTATTTAAAATAAAATATAGTAGTTGTCATCAGCATATAAGGTATATTCCTTACTAGTGACTGACGGACGACGGTAGGGGGTCTGAGAATAATTTGGTGAAACAGATGGGGTGGTCTTATTATTGTGACATTCTCCAGGGGGTAGCGTTATAAATTTCCCTTTATTTTATTTTATTTTATTTTATTTTTTTGATGAAAATTGCTTCCCAGGATGTTACTCGTGTCTCTTTGAGGTTTGAAACTTCCTTTTGTCGAGGGTTTTTTGTCTTGGAAAATTAGGTTGATAGACTTTTTCCGTTACTGTAGTTTCATTGATGTGTGTACTGTGTAATGCTCTCTCTTCTTTTTTTTTGGGGGGGGGGGATAGGGGTGGTATTTGGATTAGGAATATCTTCTCCAAGGGTAATATGAAATGTGGGGCTTCTCTCACATTCAAGAGCACCAAAGTAATGTCTTTTACATTTCCACAACTTGATGTGATGGTGGGGTCAGTGTGAACATCAAAGAAGCTAATGAAGACATATCACCATGGTGCACGGTAATGGATTCAATCTACCATAATCATAGATTTTAGAATCCTCTCACACGCAGAATCAAATATTGACACAGCCAGAAAAGTAATCTGATGATACCTCCCAAACGACAAATCTGATCAGCCCCAAATTAATAGAGAGATAAAATTAACAGCTCACTATAAAATTAACAAATCTTCCACTTACTGGTAACTTTTAAATAAAATTAGTAATCAGCAGTGCTTCTCCAACTGCAGAGATAGACCAACAGAATGCTTCAAAACTTACTACCAATCGATAGCCAATATTTGGTATTTCAGTACCCAAACGTTGCTGATCAACAGGAACAGAAATAGCAACATTACCTCCATATTAGTAACCCCCAGAAGTAGCCCAACCGTAGGTCAGATCAGTCCCTTAATATATATAGAGAGGAAGACTATGTAAAGCAGCACAACTCTTCTATAGTTCACCATGGTCGGATGACTAGATGAGCCATAACAACACCTTCATTATCACAGTCCAGTGACTTAAACAGGGAACCCGCAAGCACTAATCTGTGGTAGAAATCTTCAGATGCAAGAACAACATGTGTCCGGCAGTTTATATCGTCAATGACTTTCTAACAACAACAAAACAAGGTCAAGAAAACACCACAGTAACAGGTAGCGCAGGTATGAAGTTTTCAGAATCAGAAATTAAGAATAAAGAGTTATGACAAAGGCCTCTCAACCAGTATGGCCTTGGTTAGTCTCTCACCAACCAGTATGGCCTCTCACTGCCCCACCACTGCTGTCTCTCCCAGCAAAGAGGGCTCAATCAAGCCAATTTTTCTGTCTCTCCCAGCAAACTAGGCTCAAGCTAATTTTTAACTTCATAAAATTGTTTAGTGGATATGAATGTATGATCCCCTACACTTTATTTATAATTTAAATGAAATAAACAAAATGAGAACCTCCCATGCATGGAAGGAGGAATCTCTTACAAACTAAGTATCTCTTCAAATAGAATCTATTCTAGAACATTACAAAATAGAAACTAGGGGCTGGAATGTAGGACAACTGTCTGTCTTTCTAGAAACATTACTGAAGTAAAAAATACGACTTATTAAAAATAGAAACTAACACTAATTCCGTATAGGCTTAAAATCTGTAATAGTTGGGTTTATAGACTTGGTCCATTATAGTAGTAAACCCAAAAATACAATGTCCATGGTCCATATAACACAAGACACTTAAATTAAACATATTGGTCCATTTTTGGTCCAGTCCAATGCATCACATGGTAGGAGATCTAGTTACCAGTCATTTTTCACCTGTAATTTGACGAGTGTTTTTCACATTGCCATTTTCTTTTTCTCAACATTAGGGCACCGTTTGATAATGTTTCTGCTGTTTCTGTTTCAAGAAACGGCAGAAACAGAAATTTCCATTTCTGGAAACAGAAACGGAATTGAAGGTGTTTGATAAATGTCGTTTCTGGAAACCGGGTGCTGCAGGGGGTTAATCTCCACCACAACAATGTATCAAACAGAAGATCAACATATCACCAGAACAAAAAAGAAACTCAGGAAAAAAAAGTGGTGCCACAGGTTTCTAATGCACAATGCAAAGCCAAAAAATAATTAAGAAAATTAAACCAGACTCATATTAGCAACAACTGAAACTTCTTGCGCAGGGAAATCCACATTAGCAGAGAACTACTTGTGCAGAGAGAAGATACCATATCCAGAAAAATTATTTCATGCACAGGTTAAGAGATACCATCAGCAGAAAAGCAGTTACTCAAGCCAGCAGTTTATATGTTCAGCAGCATCAATCATAACATAAAAACCGTATTTTCCATGTTCCTTCAACTACAGTTTAATAGCAGTAAGGCACCATTGGTTGCTGCCAACCAGAAGAAAGAAAAATCCTTTCAAATAAAAAAACAGAGAAGTAGAAACATAGGTGAGGGTAATCAATAATGGTTAATATCACTTACTTGCAGGTGTTCCCCTTACTAATCTTTGAGATACGGCTTCGATTCACTCAGATTTGTAGAAGTCGAAAGACAGCAGCGAAGGTGGCTCAAAAAAACCCTACCTACACATATCCACAGCAATTTGCAAAATAGGATAGAAAAATACAGAGTCAGAACCTTCACTTACCGAAATCATAAACCTGCAACAAGAATCTAGGGTTTCTGTCGAAATGGGAAGAAGATTTCGCCTACCGAAGAGAGAAGAGATCGCTGGCTTAACTTGAAGCGTATCTAGGGTTCTTGAACTTATGCTTAAGTGCGCCAAAATTCCGTGGTGGAAGCTCGATCGACCTCACCTCTCTTGTATAGTTCCCTTTTCTTCCTTTACAACTCACTTGTGGTACGATTTGCAGCTCCTTGAGATGAATCTTTGCAGATGATAAGACATGACCGAGGTTCACAGGTGCTCCAGTCATCTTCACGAGGGTGAAAATCAGTGGAATCGCTGCTTTGGGAGGTACAGATTTGGGGAGTGGTACGATGGAGGAGGCTGTGTTCACAACAGAGAGGATGGGGCACCATTGACTGTTGAAGGAAAATGTCGGGGTTTGGGGTAAAAAATGACCCTCATTTCTGTTTCAAGAAATGACTCGTTTCGTCGTTTCTGTTTCTTGAACCATAAATCAATATAAATTCTTATTTATGTTTCTGAAATAAGCAGAAACGGAACAGATTCGTCAAACGCTTTTTGTTCCGTTTCTGTCGTTTCTTGACACAGAAACGGTAGAAGTTTCTTGAAACGTTATCAAACGGGCCCTAGGAGTTACTACTAGTTTCTATGTATATGCATTCTATTCTATAATTCACCTATTCAGTATGGATACATCATGACCTATCGTTTCATGACCTAGTGTTGTAAATACTTATGGAAGAGTTACCCATCCAGCTTGTTGTGAAGTACCTCATTGCCCTCCGAAGATTAAATACAATAACAACAACATCCGAAACTTTATCCCAACTTAATAGGGTTGGCTACATGGAGATTACAAACAAGGACGAGCGCGAAGATCCATGCAAAAATATTGATGGGTTATGGCTAATAAGTGCTGGCTGCCCTCCAAAGATTCAATGCTCCACATAAAGTTATCTTACTGTCCATGATTTTGAAACACTAGTTAGTAGGATATGGATAGTTTGAGTCTTTTAAGTTTACTAAATTGCTCATCTCCTACCTTGATTAGTAGTGGTTGCTTTGTTGATATTCGCAAAACTAATCTAATTCTGTAATCTATAAATGCATTTTGGGTTGAATTTCTTTTAAATAAATTCTACTAGAGCCTTATTTCAAGTATCAGGTTTCAATTCATAACACGTCCGAAGTCATATTTAGACGCCCCCCTCCCCTGTAGTTTGTCGAAATTACACATGGATTCAAGGGTTTGAATGAATTACGTTCCCCTCCCCTATTTTTTTGAAAAATTCTTACAATTAGGTCCAATCCATTAGTCACCGTGAAATTGGCACGGTTAATTGATAATGTCACCTTATATGATGCATCTTAATGTCGAAAGTACCCTTATATTAAGGTAAACTTACCAATATACCCTTCCCTAGCTCTTCTTCAACTTAGTTCTTCCGCAACTTCATGCTTCTGCAACCTCAACTTAGTGAGAGCTTGCTCTGAGTTTGTGATGGCTGCTCCCTGAGTACATGGTAGGAGATCATCCATCTCAGACACCTAAAGACCATAACCTAGATGATCAAAACCCTACCTTGGTAGATGAAAAATTAGAAAAAGTAGAAAAAGAAGAAGAAGAAGATCAAAACCTCGAATTGGTGTTGGTGGAAGAAGAACCGCCACCGCCACCTCAGGATCAATGTAGTGGCTCTGATGGAACTCATGACCTAGAAAACCAGCCCCGGGAAGCCGAGGCGCCAGAAGAAATTCATGATCTAGAAAACCAGTTCGAGGAAGCTACAGTTCATCAGGAAGTAGAAAAAGTAGATGAAGAAGCACTACAGAAACTGCAACGACAACATGAACAAGAGCAAAAACGAGAAGAAGAGGAACAAGAACAGATTCTGCTCCAAGAGGAGGATAATGAACCAGAACCAGTAAGGTATGGCCCTTTCTCCTACGCTCCCTTCTCTTCCTGCCCATGAAATTACCCTCTTTGACATAACTTCCAAACAATCCCCCACACAATGCTCCAAACGTCTCTCGGAAACCGCCCAAGAGGAAGAAATCTCTCAACCAGCGGCAACGTGCTGCTCTTGAGAAGAAACTTAAAAGTGCTAAGGAAAAGCTACAGCCAATTCCTTTCATCCCCTGTATAACCCTAGATTACCACGATTCATTAAGGTTCGCTTCTCTCTCTGGCTTTCTTTTGCAGTGTTGATATCCATCTGGATGATAGTACTTCCCTTCTGTTATGCTTTCTTGAATTCCAGAAAAAAAAAAGAAAGAACTGATCATATTTTGGATCATTCTGATGTTTCGTTTCCTCTCATTTTCCTGTTTGCCTAACCGAATTGTGGAAAATTGTTCTTGCTGTTCGATTGTTCTTTATTGAACTAGTTTAATTTTTAGTGAGAGAGGTGGAAATTGATTCGTTCTAGTTTATTGAGGTTTAGGAGATTGTGAATTCTTTTTGTTTTCATGAACTTTAATTCAATTGTTATTGTTTCTGTTTGTCATTGATGTCTGATCGATTTGGATCGGATTCGAAGAGCTGCAAATATGAAATCGATTGATGAATAAAAAATCTACTATGAAAACTAAGGTATATACAGAAAGGGCATTACAGAGTTTACCAAGATTTGCAAGCTTTCAAACCCAGGTGAACGGGATTTGAGTGTTTTTGAGTATATGAGTACAAAAGGATATAATGGTCCTATGAATATTGAGACCCTTTTCCATTAAAAGGTAATAAGGTCTTTTGTTATATAAAACTTACAACATACTCACACCGTCAATGCTAGGGGAGGGGGACGTAATTCGTTCAAACCTTTGGATCCACATGTAATTTCGACAAACTATAGGGGATGGGGGTGTAATTTTCCCCTCTTTTAATGGTTAAAATCTGAATAGTAGCTTTCATGATTTTGCAGGTGTGCCCTGTTTGCAGTGCCGAGGTCTCTCTTTCGGGAAGCAGGTAGGATGACAAGTTTCTTATGATTCATTTATGTAGCTGCGATTCATGTGCCACTCAACATGCGGAGCATGGCTTTGGTTTTGGACACACCGCTCGCTTATCCAAGTGTATTCTCGCAAATCTCTTTTCTCATCCTTTGTAAGCTCAATCCGACCCCCACCTCTCCCACCCCAACCGGGAAAAGAAAAAAGAAAAAATCCCTGGCTAGCCTACTTTGCAATGCAGATGGTAACAAGAATTCTGATTTAGATGCATCAATACTGTGGTTGTGGCGGGCTAAGTGGACAATGGTGCATCCATGAAGAGGGGTATACAGAATTAGTGGTCCTAGCGTTTTTGTGCACATGATGCGTGATTTATGCGATTCAGTACAATTGCCTTCTTGTTGCCCTGATGTGGCCAATAAAATATAAATGAGGCAAAGGCAATAGGTTTCCTCCAGACACCACTAACACACAAAAAAAAAAAATGACATTTGTCTTTTGGCAATACTTCTGCCATGTATTTGTGGGTGACAGTTAAATTTTTTTTCTATGGTGTCTAATATCACCTCAAGTTTTGGTCACTACTAGGCTCAAAACCAAAGATTTTAAATTGTTTGGCAAGTTTGATGTTTTGAAATAAAGAATGGTGAATTATTAGTCATAAAGGTCTTTCAAAGCTGACAAGGCATTCATTATGTGATAGCGATATGGGCAATCATTGGATAGAGAGGAGATGGTCTTGCTTTGTTTGGTAATCAAGTGAAGAAAGTAATTTTTCTTGGTTTAAGAAATTATCTTTGTGCTTGGCATATCGTAAACTAAGGCTATGTTTAGTAGCAGAGAAAATAAAAGAAAAGAAAAAAGAATTAAGAATTTAGAAAAGAAAAGAACAGAAATGAAATGGTGAGAAAAAAAAAAATGCATGTATGTTTGGTTACCATTACAAGAGAAGAAAATAAAATAAAATAAAAATTTTTACATTTTCTCATGTTTCCTTGTGTTTTTGACAAGATCTTTTTTGGGAGCAAAAGAAAATTGTTCAATTACCAATGTAAAAAAAGATTCTTTTCTGAATTTCAAAATTCACTTTGAAAAAGGTGAAATTTTAATTTACTGTGATTTTTTTTTTTTGCCAAAAACTCAAAAAAACATAAGAAAATATAAAGATTTTACTTTAAAGAGTGTTATAAATTGTTTTTTTTCCCCCCAAGAAATTTTAACTATTTTAAGATAATTCTAGCGAGTGGATGGTTGTAGGTGACTGAAATCTTTGAGTGGTCTTGGTTTGTTGAGATCGCAGGTGAGGAACAGGAGGTGAGCTTATGCTTACCCTTGGGGTTGAGACGAGAGTCGAGATTTTCTTCGTAAAGTCATGAGTAGGGGCAAGTGTATCAGCTCAAAACAAAATATTAGTTCTTGTTTGGTGAAAACACCAAATTTTATTTCTCATATAAAGTTAGTTTCATAAAAACAGTCTGGTCATGCCATTTAAGATTTATTCTATTCATGTTCCAAAATATCACAAAGACATCGGAATCCTTTTTTTTTCTTTTAAAAATAGCCATACACACCCCTAATGGCTAGAAGGATGAAGACAGTCCCGTTAGTTTCATAAAAAACAGTTCGGTCATGCCAATCAAGATTTACTCCATTCATGTTCCAAAATATCATAAAAACAGAATCGTTTTACACACCCCTAATGGCCAGATGATGAAGATATTCCACTTCATCTTGGGATTTCTTAGCCCTTTTTTGCCTCCAGGTTAGGTTTGGGATTGTCAATGCAAGATGCTTGGCAGGGGTACTAGTACTAGGCGTCTACTGATAGGTTGTGGCGATAATATTTGCCCAAAGAGAGAGAGAGGGGGGAAGGCAGAGGAAGATAATGACCATTGTTTTGGCCTTGGTACATGGCCTACTACGTAATTGCCATGTGGTAGTTGTGTGGTATTTAAATTGGACTATTTTTTATTTTGGCAAAGCATTTAAATTGGATAAGCTGGCTCCCATTGTCCTCAATCCAATTGTAATATTTGAGATCGAATATACTACTTAAAAAAAAAAAAAAAGAGAAAAGAACCATTATTGAAAAGTTTGGAGTTTGGAGTTAAACTAACAAATTGTTAAAAATACAAGGAAAAAAAAATAGTTAATACATGGTGAAATATACAATTGAGATAGACTACTATCTAATCTAGAATCTCCTCAATTTGCCTGATGATTGAAGTTTGTTTGATAACATCGCATATGATAAAAGCATTGTAGTTTTGTAGGGGAAAAGACCAACTAAAACATACTTGAGCATTGCAATTTTTATCAAATATAGAGCGCAAATAAAACCCTATTGTGATGTAAAATTCTTTTGTAAAGAAAATGTCCTAAACAACTCTAGTTAAGAGAAGCTTTTCCTTAATGACCCTAAGAGGTTTTGGTTAAGACCAATTTCAAAGGAAAATAGGGGCAAAACCGATCCGGATCCGAAACCATCTCAATCCATCCAAATATTCAATGACAGTGTGTGGGCCGTGGGCCTGTACCGTTCCCTGGGCTAAACCCATTGTTCCATGAGACGCCCGAAACCAGTACAGAAAATTTAAAGTCAAATTAAACTGTGCCGGTGGCTGCGTGGCTCTGAAAGACACCTTCACCGAATCCTTTGCAGTGTTGCCTTGTTTGGTCATGAGCTGCTAATTCTTGCCATAGAGAAAATTTGGGTTTTGTGTTTCCTGTTTCGATCCCAATAGGGGTTGATTGTGAATCTAGATTTCTACGACCTGCTGCGCTTCTGCCTCATCGGGGGGTCATACGCCGATCGTTAACGAGGTCATGGCGATTAGGGTTATATTATTCGCGTTTCTTCTCCTGGCTTCTCCTTTTCTTCATGGTATTTACTAAACCTCCTTTTTCCCGATTATCAGATCTAGATCTGCTAATAAAGCTTCAATTTTCTGCATGGATTTAAACCAATCGGTTGGGCGTTTTTGAGCAATCAATTTTCAGTTTCGTCGCCTGAGTTGAGACATGCTGTTCTTAGACTGATTTTGTAGGTTTGGATTTTGGTTAGGATTTGTTAATGGAGACTATATGCTGTGCTTTTTCAATCTCCGCGAATAGCTTTCTGTTTTACCTTTTTTCTCTGTGGTTCTTTTCTCATGGAGAAGGTACACACGTGATAGAAAAACACTGTTCACGGAGCATATTGATGGTTTGTGTGTGCAATTTCTCCTTTCTTCTCCCCGTCTCTATTTTTGGCAATGCGTTTTATATTTTTCTGATCGGATCTTAGTTATAAAATCTTTCATTAATTTGGCTCCGTTTAGTCTTGGAGGAAAGATTGGAGCTTTTTCTGTTTGTAATTTTGAATACTGCATGTTTACATGCTTTGATCTAGAATGTTTTTGTGGAAAACCAATTAACTCCTATTGGTTGCATGTGGTATTGTTTCAACAATTCTTTTTATGTTGCAAGTATACGTTTTTCACCTGTTTTGCTGGGCAGCTGTTAGGTGCCAGTCGGATGCAGAAGTTGAAGTTGCTGAAGCTGCTGAGGGAGGAGGTGATCTTGGGATTGTAGGTGATGACATCCAGGACTATGGCGATGGGGGTTTTAGTCCAGCTCCAGGGGTTGATACTATCTGTGTTTTCCCAAAAAATGTGGCAAAATGTAAGAATTTGGCATGACTAACGTTGCTTTCCTTGAGCAATTTGGATATTAACTCATAATTGCATGGTTGTGCCCGGTGTGTTTTGCAGCGGTGCCCGCTGGGGAAGAGGCTGAACTACTTGTTGGCTTGAATAATGAAGGTAGAAGTCAATGGTTTTATTAGTCAATTTTCTAATAGTCAAGCTCTAGATTTTGTTATTGTCTTGGTGGCATGACATGGATTAGAATCCTTATTGATCCTCTTTTTATTTTTTATTTATTTTTATTATTATTAATTTTTTTTAATTCTGTGTCCCTGTGATCTTCCTTTTTCTGTGATACAAATTTATCATATGCACATTTCCTGTTTCATATGTCCACCTTCTTGCTCCATTATTTTGTTCTGATGCTTATGCTTGAATGTAGCTTACAGTTTCATTGTTTGTCTTATTTTTACTGCATTGATTCACTTGTAGTATCCTTTATTTGACACAATGAATGCTTTTTTTTTTCTCCTTTTATTTCTTGGAAATACAGGGGATTCAAGTTTGAATGTCATTGCTATTCGAGCTAGTGTCCATCTCCCTTTTGATCATCGCATGCTAGTCCAGAATTTGACTGGACAGGTAAAAATAGGTTTTTTTTTTTACATGTGTTTTTAGAATACATTTTAAATTTGAACTCCTTTACACTTCATGTTTCTAAGCTGTTCATACCCAGTTAAGCTTCTAATGGTAATCATTTAATTAAAGCATACTCTGTGTTTCTAATTCTGAGAAACTAGATTTCACATGAAGAATTGTGGCTATAGAATTCTGCTATTTGCATCCCTTAAAAGATGCATCCGGTAAATTGTGAAGATTCTGTAAAAGTTAGTGTCTTTCTGATTTGCATAGACCTTTATTGCATGGAATTCCCCCCCCCCACCGGGTGTAATATGGTACAAGAACTTTCATGGCTTATAGTTCACTTTGTTGAATTCTAAGGATGCAAGTATTGCATGTGTGGGTGTGTTGATATACATTGTTGTGGCTTTTACTTAACAGTTCGAGATTTTAGGATAAACTGTTGTAACATGGTATCAAAGCCAGGAGGTTAGGTGTTTGATCGTTGGTATGTGTGAGGGGTTTGTGTTGTGTGTTATTCTGCCCCTAGCCTTGTATCCTTGGTGTCATGTGCAAAGCCATGTGTGTGCATGGGCCTGCATGTGGGGGGGGGGGATGTGTGTTGATATACATTGTTATGGCCCTTAACAATTCAAGATTTTGGGATAAGTGGTTGTAAAAGGGTGGATTTGTGAAACCTTAAAAGGCAGGATAGTATGTTTGTATTTTTCAATTTTTTGGCACAATAATGAGATTTTTATTGGCTAAAAAGGGGTAACTGTGCCCTACGCCTTTCCTTGCTGTGATGTGCAGAGCCATGTATGTGGGTGAGTGTGTGATGCAGATTCTTCACCAAATTAGGCTTGTTTTATTAGGAATAAGCTTAGGGTTGGGTTGTATACGTGTTGGGTCTTCAGTCCATGTGGTTTGGAGTGTATTGGGCTACTTTTATGGGTCTAAACTAGGGGTTCTAAGGTTGCATACGGGATTCAGTGATTTGTTTTCTTTTTAGATTTATTTAGTTTCTAATTTCAGTACCTAAATTAGTTTCTAATTTCAAGTCATTGTTAGTTTCTAATTTCTGTCTAGACTAGTTTCTATTTTCATTAGATTCTAATTTCCAGTTTTTAGTAACTTATTGTAATCAATTTTTAGTAACTCGGATTTAGTAATTCTGAGTTACTATTACTTATAAACCCTCCCTATCATTATAAATAAAGGACATGGCTCTTTTATGAGCCATGATTTGAATAAGAAAAAAAAAAACTCTCTTGTTGCTGCCGCTGGGTATCAATGGTGGTTCCTTGTGTTTGATCAAGGCCTAGGGATGGGTGTTTGATCCAATCGACACTCTGCGGCGAGAAGTCTAAGAGGTTTCTTCAACTATTCTTTCTTTCTTTTCAAAGTTAATTGCAAGGTTCTTCAAACCAAGTAAGGGATCTGAACTGCTTTTGATTTCTGGTTCTGAAAATCTCAAGTTTCTCTCCTGCTGCCCCTATATTGTTCTGAAGATCCAGCCAGCCGATGACCCTCCCCTTTTGATTGATTGTTGGGTTTATGAAGAGGGAGGTTTGACCTTAATTTGGGACCAATCAGACCATGGGTTTGTCTGATCTGAGGTGTTAAATACTTTTGGCCGACTGTTTCTACCCAGATTTCAAATCTGGTTTGACTTACCTGCTTCTGTGGTATTTGTTTTTGATTGTGGCTTATTTAGTACTTTATACCTGCTGCTGGTTAGTCTATTTGTTTGGTGTAATCTCTGTTTCGGAAATTCCAAATTCTGGGTTTGAAAATTCTGGTTTACAAAGACTGTTTGACTCTTACTTCTGGACTGTTGTTTGTTGCCTAATTTTGGGTGATTATTGGTTGTTCTTTGGTTTATAAAATCCTGTAGTCTTGGGTCTGGTTTGGTTATCAAATCCATCCCTACATTAAGTGGTATCAGAGCATGGCTGAGAACAACACCCCCACCCTAGCTTCTATTATGGAGTTTCGACAAAAATGAAAAACTGAATTGAAGGCTGAATTGGATGCCAGGTTGTTGAATGAAGAGACCCCACCACAACCGCCTACTGGCGATTCACGTACAACACCCGAAGTAGAAACCCCATTGAATGTAGTTGCTCAGTTGACTAACAGGAGAGCAAACCCTAATCTGAGAGCACCACAAAGGGTTCCGGTAGCACAACCTACTTTTAAAGAATATGTATGGGGTTATTTTGAGATTGAATGCCCCACATATCAGAGGTACTCTGGCGATTCACAGAAAGTCAAGCTCGATCTGAAGGAGTTTGATGGGAGACGTGACCCCCAATTGTTCTATGATTGGGTAGCTGCTCTAGATGATTATTTTGATTATTATGACTTGCTTGAGGAACGAAAGATGAAACTAGCTCGTGCCAAGCTAGTTGAGGTTGCCCATGATTGGTGGAGAACATATGAGTATGAACTGGAGGACCGTGGTAGAGAACCTACTGCATGGGAAGAGATGAAGCAAGAACTATCTGATAAGTACTTGCCATGTAATTTTAAAGCTCGCATACAAGACCAATTGAACCCTCTTCGTCAAGGAAATATGAATGTTGCGGAATACATGAACAAATTTGATGCACTTTATTCTCTCACAAGTATTAGGAAGAATGAGAGACAATTACTTTCTCAGTTTCAAATGGGATTACGAGTTGAAATTAAGAGAGAAACTGGTGTTTCTGATGTGTATACAGTGAGAGATTGCTTTGACAAAGCTCTTCTAGCAGAGGAACTTCTGGCACAGCCAAGTAGAAGGTTTGGTTACCAAGCTAGGGAGGTCAAGAAGAATTTTCCAACCACTAAACCTAACACCTCAATACCCCTAAGAGCCACAACTCCTTTATGTGAAGTGAAGATACCTCTATTTAAACCAAAAGAACTTGAAGTCAAGGTTCACATTGAAGAGATGGTTCTTGAAGCTTCAAAGACAGAAGGTCAAGAGATAGAAGATTCAACTGAAGAGTTCTACATTGAAGAGAGCATCGTAGACAAGACTGAAACCATGGAAGCAGACTCCAGTGAAGGATTCTACATTGAAGAGAGCATAATAGACAAGACTAAAGATGTGGAAGATGAGGTAGTGATTGAAAGAACTCCACAACAAGTCTTTGAGATTCATGATGAAAAGGAAGCGTTTGTTCCAATCCTTGATGAGAAGGTTACCAACATTGACGACTCTATGCACACAACATTCACAGTTGGTATTGATTCAGAGGTTGAGCGTATAGAGTTTGTTATGCCATCATGGTTCTTTGAAGAGAAAGTTCCACACCTTGAAGACTACCTTCCAAAAGTCTACAAGCAACCAGAATTTTGTTTGGGAATGGTTAAAGCTGCTACGCACATATTGTTTCCTCCTTATCACTGCAAAATTCGAGGACGAATTTTTTCAAGATGGGGAGAGTTGATGCAGATTCTTCACCAAACTAGGCTTGTTTTATTAGGAATAAGCTTAAGGTTGGGTTGTATACGTGTTGGGCCTTCAGTCCATGTGGTTTGGAGTGTATTGGGCTATTTTTATGGGTCTAAACTAGGGGTTCTAAGGTTGCATACGGGATTCAGTGATTTGTTTTCTTTTTAGATGGGGTTATTT